>NW_016808087.1:338340-354390 GCF_001698545.2 Rhinopithecus bieti
TCTTTCTTTCTTTCTTTCTTTCTTTCTTTCTTTCTTTCTTTCTTTCTCTCTTTCTTTCTTCTTTCTGACAAGGTTTTGCCATGTAGTCCTGGATGGTCTCAAACTCCTGGGCTCCAGCAATCTGCCCACCTCAGCTTCCCAAAATCCTGGAATTACAGGTATGAGCCATATGCCTGGATTTTTTTTTTTTTTTAGATGACCCAGTGAATTTCTAGTGGCAGTATTCATTATTAGTTGTGATGCTACCTCTTTGGCCAACATAAACATGGCAGGATGTCCCTCAGAGAAGACAGCTGGCTTCTGTGGAGGATGTGTCCCAAAATGTATGTCCACTCAGTAGAATATTGATTGGCAAAAAATCCTCACAAAGCACCAATACACGCTACAACACAGATGAAACTCAAAAATTTCATGCGAAGTGAAAGATGTCAGGCACAAAAGGTCACATACTGCAAGATTCCCCTGTATATAAAATAGGCTTGCCTATTCTTGTCTCCCAACCTCCTCAATAAATAGGCTTGTGGCCGTGTGCAGTGGTTCAGGCCTGTAATCCCAGCATTTTGGGAGGCCAAGGTGTGTGGATCACCTGAGGTCAGAAGTTTGAGACCAGCCCAGACAACATGGTGAAACCCCATCTCTACTTAAAAATATATATATACAAAAATCAACCGGGTGTGGTGGCATGCACCCATAATCCCAGCTACTTGGGAGGCTGAGGCAGAGAATTGCTTGAACTTGCAAGGCAGAGGTTGCATGAGCCAAGATAGTCCCATTGCACTCCAGCCTAGGCGACAGAGTGAGACTCCATCTCTAAATAAATAAATAAATAGTCTTGCATATTCTGGACATTTTATGTAAAGGGGAATCATTCCACTTTATTTTGTTCCTTCCTTCCTTCCCTTTTTTCCTTCTTTCCTTCCTTCTTTCCTTTCTTCCTTCCCTCCTTCCTCCCTCCCTCCCTCCTTTCCTTCCTTCCTTCCCTGCCTGCCTCCCACTCTCCTTCCTTTCTTCCTTCCTTCCTTCTTTCCTTCCTTCCTCCCTCCCTCCCTTCCTCCCTCGTTTCCTTCCTCCCTTCCTTCCTCCCTTCTTTCTTTCCCTCCCTCCCCTCCCTCTCTCTCTTTTTCTTTCTTTCTATTACACAAGTTTATTTAACAAAAAGTCTAATATGAAAATGTGCATGACCTAATTCTTACTTCATAGTAAAATGTGCCCTTTGGAGAGAGGACATGGGTTTCTCTGCTCAACAGCCATTATTTATACTGATCCCAAGGCTTCTAACATTCATTTATTTATTTTTGAGACAGAGTTTCACTCTGTCACCCAGACTGCAGTGCAGTGGCACGATCTTGGCTCACTGCAACCTCTGCCTCCTGGGTTCAAGCAATTCTCCTGCCTCAGCCTCCCGAGTAGCTGGGATTACAGGTACCCACCACCATACTCACCTAATTTTTGTGTTATTAGTAGAGATGAGGTTTTACCATGTTGGCCGGGCTGGTCTAGAACTCTAGTTATCCACCCGCCTCAGCCTCCCAAAGTGCTGGGATTACAGGTGTGAGCCACCACGCCTGGCCAAGGCTTCTAACATGATGATACTATTTCCTGGTATTACCACCTTTCCAATATTGTTCTGGTGCCCACTAGTTGCCATCTCCATGCAGCCATCTATCACAAGATTCACAAAGGGCTCAAATCTCTGCAATATTCCTTGAACATGTCTGCCACCATTTAACTTCAATGATAACTTCTTGTCCATAAGTTTTTTCAACTCGAGAGGGTGAGCTTTGCTCATGGCGTCTATTCCACAGGCTCACAGATGCCTTGGAACGGAATCATTCTCTTTCTTCTTAGGAGATGGGATCTCCCTATGTTGCCCAGGCTGGCCTCAAACTCCTGACCTCAAGCAATCCTCCTGCCTTAGCCTCCCAAAGTGTCGGGATTACAGGTGTGAGCCACCACACCCAGTGCCAATCACTTGATTTGAGCACAGTTAAGTGTTAACAAGCAAAGAGCCAAAAGGGGGCTGGCTTTCCCCAGAGTTTTGGCGATTTGGCAAAAAAGGGGTGTCAATTTCTTCAAAACCTGGGCTAAAAGACTCAGGGATGTCTGAGAATCCCATTCTGAGAAAGCTGTTTTCTTCTTAGAAGTAACCAAGGGGCTGTACATGTGGCAAGAGAGAAGTAGGTGGCAGAAAAAGGTGTGCTTTCCACAGGGGAGTTTTGCCACCAGGAGAAAAAGAGATGATGGATTGCAGGAAGGAAAAGAAGGGCTCTAGGCTGGATGCAGTGGCTCATGAGTGTAATCCCAGCACTTCAGAAGGCCGAAGTGGCTGGATCACCTGAGCTTAGGAGTTCAAGATCAGCCCGGCTAACATGGCAAAACCCTGTCTCTACTAAAAATACAAAAAATTAGCCAGGCATGGTTGTACAAGCCTGTAATCCCAGGTACTTGGGAGGCTGAGGAACAAGAATCGCTTGAACCTGGCAGAGGTTGCAGTGAGCTGAGATCATGCCATTGCACTTCAGCATGGATGACAGAGCGAGACTCTGTCTAAAAAAAAAAAAAGAGAGAAAGAAAAGAAAAGAAAGGAAGGGCTCTCCTTGCCCCAGGGATGGAGGCCTGATGCACCTCTCTCTCAGCGAGCTGGGTGTGGGGGAATTACCCAGTAACCTTTTTAATTTAATTTAATTTAATTTAATTTAATTTAATTTTATTTTATTTGTTTTGGAACAGAGTCTCTGTCATGCAGGCTGGAGTGCAGTGGCGTGATCTTGGCTCACTGCAACTACTGCCTCCCAGGTTCAAGCCATTCTCCCGCCTCAGCCTCCTGAGTAGCTGGGATTACAGGCGCCTGCCACCACGTCCAGCTAATTTTTGTATTTTTAGTGGAGATGGGGTTTCGCCATATTGGCCAGTCCGGTCTCGAGCTCCTGACCTCATGTGATCCACCTGCCTTGGCCTTCCAAAGTGCTGGGATTACAGGAGTGAGCCACTGTGCCCAGCCTTCAGTAACTGTTTTAAAAATAGCTTTATCAAGATAAGTTCACATACCACGTAAGGTATACAATGGAATGTTTTTTATTATATTCACAGGGTTGTGCAGCTGTCACCACAATCTAATTTTAGAGCATTTTCACATGCCCAGAAGAAAACACGTGCATTCACAGTCATTCCCCACTCCTTTCCCACCTCCAGCTCCTGCATCCATCCATGTCACTTCTATTTCTATGAATTTGCCTATTCTGAACATTTTATATAAAGGGGAATCATGCAGTATGTGGCCTTTCGTGCCTGACTTCTTTCACTCAGCATGAAGTTTTTGAGGTTCATCTGTGTGTAGCATGTATCAGTGCTTTGTGAGTTTTCTTTGCTGATCAATATTCTACTGTCTGGACATACCACATTTTATTATTAATGACTGACTCCATGAAAAGGGGAGGAGAAAACCAGCAGAGCTGTCATATGAATGATGGCTATAGCCTGGATAAAGTGAAAGAGAAGTTACAGCTGCCTTTTTGAAAAGACTCGATTGCTATGGAGTGTAAACATCTAAACATCGGACAGCAGGAACCGCATTTTTTTTTTTATTATTTTATTTTTCAAGATGAAGTCTTGCTCTGTCACCAAGGTTGGAGTGCAATGGCATAATCTCATCTCACTGCAGCCTCCACCTTCCAGGTTCAAGGAATTCTCCAGCCTCAGCCTCCCAAGAAGCTAGAATTACAGGCACCCACCATCATACCTGACTCATATTTTTTTTTTTTTTTTTGTATTTTTAATAGAGACGGGGGTTTCACCATGTTGGCCAGGCTGGTCTCGAACTCCTGACCCCAATTGATCTGCTTGTGTTGGCCTCCCAAAGTGCTAGGATTACAGGTATGAGCCACTGCACCTGCCCCAGGAACCATATTTCTATGTTTTATTCTCCTTGTGCCTGTCTGGCCCTGCCTGGTCTCCAGCTCTATGTTTTATTCTCCTTGTCCTGTCTGGCCCTGCCTGGTCTCCAGCCCTGTAGTCCCCTCTGTGTGGCCAGCACTCCTGGACCCCCACCTGCTGGCCCGGCATTGCCCCATTTTAAGGACATATTTTCAACATTGAGTGTGAAGAGTGAACTTAAAAAAAAACGCTACCTTATTATCTATTTATTTTATTAACAGACCCAAAGCTTACAACCTCATTGTTTTTTAAATGTTATTTTGATATTCTGGAAGATAACCATAGATGACCTGTTAAAGAACAAAAAAGGAATGCTGTTGTTATGGTAGGTAGCTAGTCAGACGTGAACAGGGCAGGAGAGGCCCCCCGACTTCCCACCAGGAATATCAGGCAACCATCTGACCATCTAGTGATGGTCAGGTGGTTGTTAAACTGCCTTTCTAAAATAATAATTGGTCACAGCCAGTGCCAGGGAAAGGCAGTCTCCCAGTAGATAGAAAAAAATCTGAAACTGGTGATCAGCAGCTTGCCGATAAGATCTCAGGAGTTGGGTGAGTAGACTCAAGCATGCACACTAAGCGGTGAAATGGCAGAGTTTAATTGGTGTATGACCTTATAGAAACACTCGGCTGGAAAGGGAAGAATAGCTCAAGTGAGTATGCATACAACTTCAGTAAACACACTGCACGTGGGGCCCCTCCCAAGTGCTGGACTGCCTCTGTGTATGCGAACAGCCCACCCCAAGGGAAGAATCTGGGGGAAAGGGACAGATGCCAAGACCCCAGAAGCATGCCAACGTATACAATCCCAAGTCAAAGGTCAAAGAATGCACTTGTCTTTCAGGTCGACTGCTTGACCCTCTTCCAAGTGTAGTTTACTTCCTTTTATTCCTGCTCTAAAGCTTTTAAATAAACTTCCAGTCCTGCTCTAAAACTTGCCTCAATCTCTCCCTCAGTCTTATGGCCCTTAGTAGAACTCTTCCTTCTGAGGAGGTGAGAATTGACGTTGCTGCAGACACATGAGGATTCTCCGCCAATAACACTGTGATCAAATATGTTTGGGAAATGACTTATGGCCCCTTTTTGGAGATATCAAAATTAATCTGAGTATACAAATGCCTCGGCAAAAACATCAAAGTATTTGGTGAGCTTTGCTAAGCCTAGAGCCACCCAAGATTCCCTTTACCCTCTCCAGCGACCATGCTGGTCCACGGAAGAGTGGAAAATGCCTCCTTCCAGACGATGTGCTAGGACTTTGCCCCCTCGCCACTGGCCCAACCTGACCATGCATCCAGCTGTGATTTCTGGGCTTCTGCCCTATTGCTGGGGCCAAGGCCAGGTCTCAATTCCAGAGACGGCCGTGCCTTATTCTCAAAGCCACTTTGCTCTCACCCCAGGGACCGCAGCCTGTCTTGAAAACTGGGCACAGTGATGGAGTCTGTTATTTTCTGTTCATTTCTCTGCTGTTCACTGCAGCCCTACCCACTTTGTTGAACAGGTCTCTTCATAGATTGCTTGTCATCTCTGGGGACACTCCAGTTTCTTAAATCTTGAGCGTCCTGACATCGTGTTCTTCTGCCTGGATGATCCACAGCTGAACTCGTACAGCTCCCACCTTCTGTAGCTGCTGTCCACTCCATTCCTGTCTCACCTTAGGTCTTACTCAGTCCCCAGTCTTCCTTGTCCCACGGTCGTCTACCGAGGTCAAAGTGCTGTGTGTGAGACACAGCAGTGCCACTCAGGAGTGTATTGCACAAGGTAGATGTCTAAGGCTCTGCTGCTGAAGTTGTAGCAGGCAGCATCAATGTGTTCATCCTCCCACATTGTTTCTTTATTTTATTTTAGTTTTTGAGACAGAGCTTCGCTCTTGTTGCTCAGGCTGGAGTGCAATGGTGCAGTCTCGGCTCACCGCAACCTCCACCTCCTGGGTTCAAGTGATTCTCCTGCGTCAGCCTCCTGAGTAGCTGGGATTATAGGCAAGTGCCACCATGCCTGGCTAATTTTTGTATTTTTAGTAGAGAGGGGGTTTCACCATGTTGGTCAGGCTGGTCTCAAACTTCAGACCTCACATGATCTACCTGCCTCGGCCTCCCAAAGTGCGGGATTACGGGCGTGAGCCACCGTGCCTAGCCTCTCCTACATTATTTCATTCTGTACCATGTTGTTGCTGACGGAGCATGAGCTCTAGTGCCAGGCAGACTCATGTTTCCATCTGGGCTCTGGGACTTACTAGCTATGTGGCCTATGGTGGGACGTAAATTTTTCTGAGTTTCAGTTTCTTCATCTGTAAAGAAAAGTGGGTGTGAATACACTTACCTCTCCCAGTTGTTTTATGGATTGATTTAGAAGGTTTGGACACCTTCACTGTTCACAAGACTCATGTGATTCTGGTATGAGTAGTTTCCAAATACCATTCTGAGAGACACAGGAGTAAACAATAGATTCAAAAGTCCCTAGCATGGGATTTTTTTACGTTATGAGTTAATATTTGAAAATCACTTACAAAAAGGTCTGCAATAAAAGTCATGTTTGTGTTATGTAAATGTTGTTTAAAAAAGGAAGTTCCCTTTCTTCTTCCTTCTAGATAGTAAGGATCTTGAGTTATTGACTGAGGTTTCAAAGTGAAGAAATGGGAAAAACCATTTATGTGGGGTTGCTAGTCACACCAGGAGTTGGGGGCAATGCCCACTTTGTTTGGGTTCTACTGTGGTAACAATGGACCCCACAAGACAGCCAGAACTTCAAACAGCGTGGAAGAGGTGGTCACTGTGCTAGCTGAGAAGTGAAACTTCATTGCACTTTTGAAGAAATTCTCTCACTGAAAGGAAGGAAAAACTAAATGGATATCAAGCACAGTTCTGCTTCTCAAACCGTGTAGTGATTCTCCTCCCACCCATTCAGAATAACCAAGCGCTTTCTTGAAGATCCCTGCCTGTCTTACTAGAATATCCTCCTTGTCCACTCAAACTTTTTTTTCTTTTTTTTTGAGACAGAGTCTCTCTCTGTTGCCCAGGCTGGAGTGCAGTGGTATGATCTCGGCTCACGGCAACCTCCGATGTTCAAGAGATTTTCCTACCTCAGCTTCCCCAGTAGCTGGGATTACAGGTGCCTGCTGCCATATCCGGCTAATTTTTGTATTTTTAGTAGAGATGGGGTTTCACCCTGTTGGCCAGGCTAGTCTTGAACTTTTGACTTCAAGTGATCCACCCATCTCAGCCTCCCAAAGTGCTGGGATTACAGACATGAGCCACTGCACCCGGCCTGTCCACTCAACTTTAATCCCAGCATCGAGACCTTTTCCGTTATCTCATCTTTTGTCCCCTATTTCACTTTCCCAGATCCATATAACACCAGTGAGAGAGAACCCCCGATACCTAGGGAGAAGTGTGATCTCACTGTGTCCACTTTTTCCTGAACATGAACTCCACGGTTGTGTCCAAAGAGTAAAAGCAATTTCTCCTTTTTATCTCTTCTGGTAAAGCTGAAGTTGGGAAGCGGAGAGGTTTGGCAGAGTTGATGGGAACTTTGGGGTGGCTTTTTTCCTATTGGAAAGAAAATGAGGGTAGGAAGTTGCTGAACAAAGAGTCTCTGCCTTGCCTTTGCAGGGCTGCTGACCCTCATCATGGGCAGAAGCTACTGCCAGCCTGCTGCCTAGAGCTGTCTTTGCAGATTTAATACTTTAGTGAGGGGCTAGGTCCTACTGCTGAGCCCAGGATATAGTCAGTTACTAAACCTTGCATCACGAAGCCAGTTGGCAGATCTTTAGTTTTGTGCTGGTTAGATGTGACCATGACTTTGATTTTTATTTACTTCTTTCTTTTGTATAACTATACGTATTTTTAGATTGGGTGCTACACAGTTAAGTCTGTATATATGATTTGCATTATCCAGTTTAGGCCCAAAGTCAGGAAAATTGCTGCCATGCAAGGTGAGCTGACATGTTCCTGTGTTTGTGGCTAAGAAGCTTTGGTATATAGAATTAGAAAAATGCCCTCAATAGCAAAGACTTGGAACCAACCCAAATGTCCATCAGTGATAGACTGGATTAAGAAAATGTGGCACATATATACCATGGAATACTATGCAGCCATAAGAAGGATGAGTTCATGTCCTTTGCAGGGACATGGATGAAGCTGGAAAGTATCATTCTCAGCAAACTATCATAAGGGCAGAAAACCAAACACCACATGTTCTCACTCATAGGTGGGAATTGAACAGTGAGATCACTTGGACACAGGATGGGGAACCTCACACACCGGGGCCTGTCAGAGGGTGGGGGGCTGGGGGAGGGATAGCGTCAAAAAAAAAAAAAGAAAAAAGAAAAAAGAAAAATACGGACTCAAGTAAGAAAAGAATATGTGTATGTCTTGGAGTTGGTGATAGAGAATGATTTGGAGGAAAAAAAACCAAGGCTTGGATGAAATTTGTGGGTGTTTGGTCAACTTGTTTGTTGAACTGGATGAGTTCACTTATAGCACTGAAATGTGACTGTGGATTCAAACATTTCACTGCCGTTTCCCCGAATCATTTTGCATTTCTAACTTGAAGCCCTGAATTGATAAACATAGATGACAGGAATAAAATGGTTCTACATTTTTCATATTTCTCAATAGGTTTGGTTTTCCTTTTGGGAATTTTTTTTTCAAAAGAGAACTGATTGGCTCTGGGCCCAGTATCAGGAAACTACCTGCTCAGTCAGGCAGAGAATGAAAGGCTTGAGATAAAGGGCCTGGGAACAGTTTATCAGTCAGACTTTCAAAGGAGGAGTAATCAAGTAGTGTAGGAAAAGCGCAGCATAATTGTCTGAACAAGGATAAAGGAAAGAAGTGGGGAAGTACCACAGCTGGGAAATTAGCTGTGGTGCTCAAATAACCAGGATCCTGGAATTCTGACCATAGGAAAGCACTGAGGGAAATCTGGAGCCCCTTTTGTTACCAAAAAGATCCTGGGCTGCTGAAATTCCTTTGCATGGTAGACTCAGGGAAATAAATTGAAAAGAAGAAACACAGTTTTTTTGGTTTGTTTGTATTTTGTTTGTTTGTTTGTTTTTAGAGCAAATCTAAGGATGTGCAGAAGTGCTCCGAGGTAGCCATTCTTCAACTTTTTGGAGTTGTGGACTCCTTGAGGGCTTGGATGAAAACTATGGCCTACTTCTCAAGAAAAATATACCTATACATACAGAGCCAAACACAATTTCTGGGGCTGGGTAAACATCTTGGAGACCAGCCATGGCAGTGCCTAGGGATCCAAACAATTTGAAGTAAACAATCCTTCAGTTTGAAGTATTGTAGCAAACTGCTATAAGTGATAAGTAACTATGAAGCAAGGAGTATAAGGAAATGCTTCATGGAAGACAGAGTTACCTCTAGCAATGCCATGGAAGTCTTGGAAAAGTTATAGTGCAACAGACAGAAGCAAGGTCACAGGACTGGAAGTCAAAGGAAAACACGGTAGAAGCAGCTTGGGTTTTGGAAGAAGGTAGTTCAGTGTTGAATTTTTGATTCCACTAGAGTCTAGCCACGTGAACCTAGGCAAGGGTGCTTACCCAGGTTTGGAATCCAGTGATTCCTGGGGAGCTGTCAACTTTCTCCTTTTATCGCCAGTATGGAAGAAGCAGGTGATGGAACAGAAGCAGTGTGGAATGTGTGTCTGGATTTATCTGGTTTCAAATCTCAGCTCTGACATTATAAGTCAGGTGACCTCAGGCAAGTTATTCAATTTTCCAAGTCTCTTATCTCTAAGATAGGTATAGAAATAGGTATCCAAAGACTAATAAGTACATAAATAATGACGAGAACATAAATAATGTGTTATAGAGAGAACTTTCAATAATAAATAGGCTTTATTATGACAAAGGAGGCTTATTTAACTTCAGTAGAAGGTACATTTTGGGAGAAAGTGACAGATCTATGAAGAAATTAATGCCAAATTATAAATATCAAAAAGCTATTAAGCTCTGCCCATTTTGGGGTAAATTTTACTCATTTAATATTTTTGTGTGTCTTCCTATGTGGCTTCCTGCTTAAGATGTTTAAATTTCTTTTGATAGGTAATGGGTTAAGAATGGAAATAATAGGCATGGTCTGCATTTTATGGGATTCTTTGGATATTACAGCAGCAAGAATAATTGCTTGGGCAGGGTAATTTCTGGGTTGCTAGACTCTGCCAATGATTAATGATATACCTTTGCATAGGTCACTTAAGTTTTGTGGAATGCAGTTTTCTGATATATTTAAGAAGATAACTTCCTTTTTATATTTTATGATTCTATGATCTTGAGGTTCTACTGTAGCCAGAATAAGGCTGAGATATTCTGTGATCTAGTTTTTTTAAAAAAATTATTTATACATTTTCTGTAGAGGCGGGGGGGTCTTACTATGTTGCCCAGGCTGGTCTTGAACTCCTGGCCTCAAGCAATCCTCCCGCCTCAGCCTTCCAAAGATGTGGGATTACAAGTGTGAGCCACCAAGCCTGGTATAATTTAGTCTTGTTCAACATGACATCGAGCAATCCAGTAGTCTAAGCACAAAGTTCTCAAAAATAAACTTCAACTTACTGTAGGATTTCTTGTAGAGGTAAGAAATCCTCTACAAGTTTTTTCCACAGAGCATCATTTAGCAAAAAATTTCAAAGTATTCCCTGTAGACATTTTTCCTTTCTTTAAAATTTCAAACTCATGGTTACTGCCCGCCATTCCCCCCCACCAAAAAAAAAAATCTCATCAACTCACTCTGTTCATGTAATTTTCCCATCATTACTCTTTTTCCCTATTTACTTCTTCTCCTCGGGTCTAGTTCCTATAAAAGGATCTTGCCTGTGTCAAAAACAGCCCCTGGGGAAGTTGGACTGGTCTGTCAACCTCTTTTCTCTCCTGGGGACCAACCAGTTAGAACAATGGAGAACAAATTTGGGATGTTATCATCCTACTATTCTTTGATTCTGTGGCTGGGGTGAGGACACCGCTTTGGAAAACTACTATATTAATACAGACTTTGAGCTCTGAGACCTGAGACCAGGACAGCCAAGGTGGGAGAGAAGGAAATGAGTTGGAGGCAAAGTGTAAAAAGAATTAGTGACATTAGAAGAAAACCTAGGTAATACCATTCAGGACATAGGCATGGGCAAGGACTTCATGTCTAAAACACCAAAAGCAACGGCAACAAAAGCCGAAATTGACAAATGGGATCTAATTAAACTAAAGAGCTTCTGCACAGCAAAAGAAACTACCATCAGAGTGAACAGGCAACCTAAGAATGGGAGAAAATTTTTGCAATCTACTCATCTGACAAATGGCTAATAATATCCAGAACCTAATAAGAACTCAATCAAATTTACAAGAAAAAAACAAACAACCCCATCAAAAAGTGGGCAAAGGATATGAACAGACACTTCTCAAAAGAAGACATTTATGCAGCCAACAGACACATGAAAAAATGCTCATCATCACTCACCATCAGAGAAATGCAAATCAAAACCACAATGAGATACCATCTCACACCAGTTAGAATGGCAATCATTAAAAAGTCAGGAAACAACAGGTGCTGGAGAGGATGTGGAGAAATAGGAACACTTTTACACTGTTGGTGGGACTGTAAACTAGTTCAACCATTGTGGAAAACAGTGTGGTGATTCCTCAAGGATCTAGAACTAGAAATACCATTTGACCCAGCCATCCCATTACTGGGGATATACCCAAAGGATTATAAATCATGCTGCTATAAAGACACATGCACACGTATGTTTATTGCAGCACTATTCACAATAGCAAAGACTTGGAATCAACTCAAATGTCCATCAGTGACAGACTGGATTAAGAAAATGTGGCACATATACACCATGGAATACTATGCAGACATAAAAAAGGATGAGTTTGTGTCCTTTGTAGGGACATGGATGCAGCTGGAAACCATCATTCTCAGCAAACTATTGCAAGAACAGAAAACCAAATACTGCATGTTCTCACTCATAGGTGGGAATTGAACAATGAGAACACTTGGACACAGGAAGGGGAACATCACACACCGGGGCTTATTGTGGGGAGGGGGTAGGGGGGAAGGATGGCATTAGGAGATATACCTAATGTAAATGATGAGTTAATGGGTTCAGCACACCAACATGGCACATGTATATATATGTAACAAACCTGCACGTTGTGCACATGTACCCTAGAAATTAAAGTATTAAAAAAAAAGAAATAAAAAGAATTAGTGACAGATAGGGCAAATGAGGGTAGGAGTAATCAAAGGTGACTTCACATGGTTGATCCATCTTCCACACATCCTTGAACTTCTGAGCACCCTCTGTAAGGTGCTAAACGGACAAGGGCAGGACAATACAGGTGACTATGTGGCATGAAAAACAAAGCCTGATGGGAGTTCAAAGTAGAGAACTATTTCATCCAATTATGGGAACTTCCTTGAAAAAGTAGCCTTTGAATTAGACATTGAATGACATGTAGAGTATGACCACCTAACAACAGTGATGGTTTTAGCTCCTCCAGGGGCAAGTGAAGACCCATTGGGGAAAGACTTTTAGATATGTTTATTATGTTAAGTGAGAGATAAGACCAGAAGAGTTTTTGTATTTTCCCAGGACTTCTTGGAATGATGGAATTGCACAGGAGAGGCATGGATAGAATTCCACCAAGTGAGTTCCCTCTCATGTTCTGAGGGGCTTCCCCAAGCCTGCAGATGTGTATGCTAAATGTCCCCTAGGCTAGTCACCTTAACAATGGTCAGGGTCTGAAGGCCCAGATCTAAGAAGGCCTGGCTCAAAGAAGGCCTTGCGTGTCCCCAGAGACAGACACACAGTCAGTTCCTTTCCCCTCTAGTCTTGGCTTTGTCTTCTGTCTGAGGCTGATATGTGTTTAGCATTCACGTTCCCAAACAATGTCTTTCTACCCTCCGAATTTTCCAAATCCTCATTTGGGAATCATGCTAACTTTTCCCCCCGCATCCTAATCTTATCTCTGGTGGATGTTGGTTTTAAAAAACTCTTCTTGAATCCCTGTTTGAGTTTCTCTGTTTGCATCACACTCATGGGCTTGGTGACAGGGATCAGATGGCTCATGTGTGATCATGCTAGACTCCTGTTAGTCGCTCCTGGGAACTGGATTTGGTTCAAGTTTATTCAGTGCGACTTAATTCTCTTACTGATGTACAGGAAATGATAAATAGGTCACGACAAAAATTAAGACTAAGAAGTCAGCAATCATCAAACTGCAAGAGTTGAGGGTGACGAGGGAGCTGGAGTAGTCCTTGCCAGAACTCCAGGCCAAATGGCACACGTGCCAGGTAAACTTTTGTAGGATGCTGGCACGCACATTGTGGGTGGATTGCAATTTTTTTTTGAATGATGAAATAGAAGCAGGGTGTTTTTTTTTTTTTGGCATCACATACAAGAAATGTCTACAGGTGCCAGGAGATGATCTTATCATATCTAGGAAGTTTTTGTGTGTTTATTTATTTACTTATGACATTGTTCTCCCCCTTCCATTTCTAGAATATATTTTCTCTCCTTAGTCAAAGAAACCCTAATTGCTGTTTATGATTCAGACAAGTCTTGAAAGAATAGAAGGAAAAAAGAGAACAACTTCATTTCTTCTTTTGTGTAAAATGTCCTGTGTCAAATTCCCATACTCTAACACTTTATCTGTAGTGTCTTCATAATTCACCAACTTCTTTAAAGGAAGAGAATAGTTTTTAATATATCTTTGTTTCTCTGAGAATATTCATCAGAGTGAGTGTTCACCGCTAGGTTGTTGGTTACCTGAATAATGTCTCCTTTTAATAACATAAAATGTGGAACACAGAATTTAGAACCGTATTTTCCTCTTTCTATTTATTCTTCTTCTCCTTATTCTTCTCCTCCCCTTCCTTGTTCTCCTCCTCCTCCTCTTTCTCTTTCTCTCTCTCTCTACTACTGAGTTCAGATCTCATTTCTGTCACTTACATCCTGTGACTCTGGGCAAGTTACTTCATTTTACTTTGTAGCAGATTCCTCACTTGTTAAATGGGAATTATAATAGTCATTATGATATATACAATAGAGACTATATATGATGATACTTATATTATTATTGTAATGATTAAACAAATTAATATACATAACACACATATAAAAGTGCCTGCCAGTAAGTTGCTATATAAATGCTTGCCCTTGTAATGACTTTCTTATGAATTTTTGTTTTGTCTTTCCAACTAAATCACAAGCTGCTCAATCACAAGACTACTTCTTTTATGTCTGTGTCTTGACCACATTGCTTAATGCAGTAGAAATGGTATCATCAATAACAGTTTGCGCTTGAGTCATACTTTACATTGTACAGGCTACTTTCACTTAGATCACCTCACCAATCCTCTCAATCATACTTGGATACATGCTTATTCCCATGTTTTAAATGAGAAACTGAGGCTAAACTTTTGTTTGATCAGGGCCACACGGCTAGTGTGTGACCCAGATGACCTTAGAACTTAGTCTTTCTGGTTTCTGGCCTGTGTTATTTCTTCCGGGCAACCTGACCACATGGCAGATGTTCAACAAATGCTTCTGTGTGTTCATGTGTTTCTCTAAGATGCGTCTTTCACATTCTATAGAGTAATTTGGCACGGTAACTTTCAGTGGTCATTTCTTATTTATATATTTTGGTATAGTTAAAATTCCTGAAATAAGAGATTCCTGTCCTTCTAATGTGCTTTATTGCTATAAATTATAGGAAACATGACATCATTCAGTCTCTTCCTCCTTTCTTCCCCTCCTTCACTGAAAGTTCTCATTAGTTTTAGCTTCCCAGTTTCTTAAAATAATTCCCTCATTCCTGTACTTAGTCTCTTACTTGTTCTTCTTCTTCTTCTTCTTCTTCCTCTTCTTCTTTTTTTTTTTTTTGACAGGGTCTCGCTGTCACTCTGTCACCCAGGCTAGAGTGCAGTGGTGTGATCTCGGCTCATTACAACCTCTGCCTCCTGGGTTCAAGTGACTCTCCTGCCTCAGCCCCCTGTGTAGGAACTACAGGCATGCACCACCACACCCGACCAATTTTTGTATTTTTAGTAGAGATGGGGTTTCACTATATTGGCCAGGCTGGTCTTGAACTCCTGACCTCAAGTGATCCTCTTATCTCAGCCTCCCAAAGTGCCGGAATTACAGGCATGAGCCACTGCACCTGGCCCTAGTCTCTTACTTCTATTATTTATTGTGGAGGTTGGACTTCTTAGGAGTTGGAGGGATGAAGAACCTTGTGTCTGGATGATTTTCTTAGCTGCCTTCATGCTGAAACAGAAGCTTTCTCATTTGTAATGGCATTTTAGCCGTTATGTGTTCATGCTACCTACTTCTAAACTCCCAAAAGTCTGTGGAAGAACTTGCTAATGTCTTTTCTATTAGAGGTACAGTTTGAAAGTAAACACATACATTTTATCAGTAAGTAAAAGGGTCAACATTTTCTAGAGCTTAAGTAAAACTCTATTCATGTACACTAATATTTGGCACAGAAAGTAAGGAAGAAGAAAAAACGGAAGCAGAAAGAGGGGGAAAATCTTATATACTATATTTTATATGTCAAAACTAATGGCCTATTGAAAAGCAATAAGAAAAGCAGGTGGGATGGGAGAGAAGATAGAGAGAAAAGAGGGAGGAGGAAGGCGAGGAAAAAATAGGCTTAAATCCCCAAAGAAAGCAGAAGTGATATTAAAATAAAATAAATTCATAGTAAGAGAAATGAACAAAGGATAACTATATAAAGGTGCTTCATGTGCTACTCAGGCTCCAAGGTGTTGTGAGTTAACTGCTTTCATTACTGAAATCATCTTTTTAAAAGTGATTCTGGGCCGGGTGTGGTGGCTCACGCTGTAATCCCAGCACTTTGGGAGGCCAAAGTGGGAGGATCACCTGAGGCCAAGAGTTTGAGAACAGCCTGGTCAACATGGTGAAACCACTTCTCTATTGAAAATACAAAAATTAGCCGGGTGTGATGGTGTGCACCTGTAGTCCCAGCTACTCAGGAGGCTGAGGTGGGAGAATGGCTGGAACCCGGGAGGCAGAAGTTGTAGTGAACCAAGATCACACCACTGCATTCTAGCCTGGGCGACAGAACAAGACTCCGTCCGAAAAAAAAAAAAAA
>NW_016808087.1:354867-365947 GCF_001698545.2 Rhinopithecus bieti
AAAAAAAAAAAAAAAAAAAAAAAAAAAAGTGATTCTGAATCTCTATTCCAGAGTAACACATAGTTTTAGGGTGGAAAAGTCTCTAGTGACTTTCATGGCAAGATACCCGATTTCCTAGAGTCATAGCTTTCCTTAATATTTATTTATTTATTCATTTTATTTATCAGAGATGGGGTCTCACTCTGCCACCCAGGTTGGAGTATTCTAATCCTAACTCACTGCAGCCTCGAAATTCTGGGCTCAAGAATTCCTCCTGCCTCAACTTTTTGAATAGTTGGGACTACACATATGTGTCACCATGCCCAGCTAAATTTTTATTTTTATTTATTTATTTTTGAGATGGAGTCTCACTCTGTTGCTCAGGCTGGAGTGCAGTGACATGATCTTGGCTCACTGCAACCCTTGATTCCTGGGTTCAAGTGATTCTTCTGCCTCAGTCTCCCAAGTAGCTGGGATTACAGGTGTGTGCCATTATACCTGGTTAATTTTTGTACTTTTAGTAGAGATGCAGCTTCACCATGTTGGCCAGCCTGGTCTCAAATTCCTGACCTCAGGTGATTCTCCCACCTCAGCCTCCCAAAGAGGTAGGATTGTAGGCATGAGCCACCATACCCAGCCTATTTCAACTTTTTTTTTGTAGAGGTGGAGTCTTCTTATGTTGCCCAGGCTGATCTCAAACTCCTGGGCTCAAGTGATCCTGCTTTGGCCTCCTAAAATACTGGGGTTACAGATGTGAGCCACTGCACCAAGCCTTAACTTTTTTTCCTTCAGTGGTCCTGTTCATCCCTCAGTGGTCCTATTCATCCCTCAGCTTAGGTAAAAATTATCACCTGCACTTGACTCATCTCTGGGAGAAGGTTCTTTCCTGGAAGGCTTACTCTGTATGACACAGATGTTTAAAAGGGGTTGACGGGGAATCAGTGTTCCTCCGAAAGGGCAGGAGCCTCTCAGAAGACGCTTACACTCAATCATCATGCAGGGTGTATCCTATTCATTGGCTTTCATAAAAATTTCAGACTTTTTCTGGAGACACTATACTGATGTTTGTACCAGTAGAAACCACATTTTATTCTTATTCATCTGCCATCACTCACTCAAGCTCCCTTACATGTGGCCAGCTTGGAAAGATCCGCGTGACAGAGGCAAATCAATAAGTCAATTGGGTAATGGATCCAAAGCTTTGGGCTTATTAGCGTCATTCCCTGGTTAGCTACTACGTCACCCTACCTATTTCTGTAGCGGTTGAAACATCGTTTGCATCAAGCCAATGATTCATTTCCTCTTTCTGATGTGCCGTATAGACTCCAAGCAGATTGATGGCTCTTGACCTGGGCTGGCAGGCATGATGGAGCATTCCAGTTGCTCATCTGTTTCTAGGGTTGGGTTCACTCCTAATAGGCACCTGTGAACTCTAAAGACATAAGCCATAAATGGTAATGTATGTAGCTGGAAGTGACATGATAGCTTAGGGTTTGCCTAACTTCGCTGTGAGAAGAAAGGCTAAGATGGCATGATGGAATGCAGTCATGAAACAGAGCAAGGTTCAAAATGGATGCTTGTTTACGGTCAGACCATCGCGAAAGGCAATAAAGCGTTTAAAAAACCACTGGCTAAATTGGCTTGTTATAAACTGATTAAAATCATCAGGCTAGAATACTGTAAGAGGTTATAGTCATTTCTTCTCATTGAGTGGAGATGAAGCTGCTAATTAGAAAGATCTGTAAAAGAATTCTTTTATAACATTGAATCATATGATATTACTTTCCAATGTTATTTTTATAGCATTGAATCATATAATATTACTTCCCAAAAAGAGTTCGGGGAATAACTAACTGCACACTTCTAATTGTCTAATAGAGATACCAAGGCCCAGAGAACGCAATAACTTGCCCAACCAACACAGTGAGTTATTGGTATGGTTAATTAGTCATTTTTTAGCCTTCATGAGATGAATTAATTTGTATTTCTCAAACAGTTTTATGGACATATTTTTTGTAACCTAATAAAACAACTTCACAATTAAATTCTCTAAAAGCTTAAAAGCTTATTTACTATGTAAATTGTTTCCAGTTAGCTTTCATCTATTTTATCCTGTAAATCCCAACACAAGATATAATATATTATTGATGTCTTCCTGGCAGAGTTATGTTTCTTCTAGGGCCATCTACACAGTTAGGAGGGCAGTGAAAATTTTGTAAGGCTTACTGTAATATTTTCATGAGAGCCTGGTATGAAGTATTCTAAGAAATAATGGTGACTCATGCCTGTAATCCCAGCACTTTGGGAGGCCAAGGCAGGAAGATCAACTGAGGTCAGGAGTTCGAGACCAGCCTGACCAACATGGAGAAACCCCATCTCTACTACAAATACAAAATTAGCTGGGTGTGGTGGTACATGCCTGTAATCCCAGCTACTCGGGAGGCTGAGGAAGGAGAATCTCTTGAACCCAGGAGGCGGAGGTTGCGATGAGCCGAGATCACCCCATTGCACTACAGCCTGGTCAACAAGAGAGAGACTCCGTCTAAAATAAGGTCTTTATTCCTCTTCCAGTGGCAATTTTTACTATAAAGTATTAAAGCTATAAATAAAAGTAACTCTGTACAATTATATATTTTTTCTTTTTCTTTTTCTTATTTTCTTTGAGACAGGGTCTCACTTTTGTTGCCCATGTTGGAATCCTGGAGTGAAGTAGCATGATCTTGGCTCACTGCAACCTCTGCCTCCCAGGCTCAAGCCATCTTCCTATCTCAGCCTCTGGAGTTGTTGGGACTAACAGCATTTGCCACCATGCCTGGTTATTACTTTTGCATTTTTTGTAGAGATGGAGTCTTGCCATGGTGGCCAGGTTGTTCTCAAACTCCTTGGCTCAAGTCATCTGGCTACCTTGGCCTCCCAAAGTGCTGGGATTACAGGCGTGAGCCATGGAGCCCAGCCTAACACTTTCTTTCTTTCCTTCTTTCTTTCTTTCTCTCCCTTCCTTCCTTCCTTCCTTCCTTCCTTCCTTCCTTCCTTCCTTCCTTCCTTCCTTCCTTCCTTCCTTTTCTTTCTTTCTTTCTTTCTTTCTTTCTTTCTTTCTTTCTTTCTTTCTTTCTTTCTTTCTTTCTTTCTTTTCTTTCTTTCTTTCTTTCTTTCCTTCATTCTTTCTCTCTCTCTCTCTCTTTCTTTCTCTCTCTCTCTTTCTTTCTCTCTCTTTCTCTCTTTCTTTCTCTCTTTTTCTCTCTTTCTTTCTTTTCCTCTCTTTCTTTCTTTCCTCTTTCTTTCTTTCTTTCTTTCTTTCTTTCTTTCTTTCTTTCTTTCTTTCTTTCTTTCTTTTTCTTTCTTCTTTTTTGACAGAGTCACACTCTGTTGCCCAGGCTGGAGTACAGTGGCATGATCTTGTCTCACTGCAACCTCCATCTCCCAGGTTCAAGCAATTCTCGTACCTCAGCCTCCCCAGTAGCTAGGATGACAGACGCCCACCACCATGCCCAGCTAATTTTTTATATTATTAGTAAAGACAGTGCTTCACCATGTAGGCCAGGCTGGTCTTGAACTCCTGACCTAAAGTGATCTGCCCTCCTTGGGCTCCCAAAGTGATGGGATTACAGGCATGAGCCATGGCGCCCGACTATATTTCTAAGTTTATTTTGCTTCATATACTAGGAACTGTAGTTCGTTTCACATGTGGTCTTGAAAATAGCTTGTTCTGTTCTGATTATAAGTAATATGTGTTTATTGTTTAAAAAAAAAAAAAAGGATAAATATCCAGGTGCAGTGGCATGTGCTTGTAGTCCCAGCTACTCAGGAGGCTGAGGCAGGAGGATGCCTTTGAGCAGAGGTGTTTGAGACTGTAGTGAGCTGTGATTGTTCCACTGCATTCTAGCCTGGGTGACAGAGCAAGATCCTCTCAAAATAAATAAAAAAATAAATAAATAAATAAATAAATAAATAAATAAATAAATGGATAAATGGATAAATAAATAGATATCGATAAATACAGAAAAAATGTGAAAATCAAAGGGGAGCGCCTCCCACTACCAGAGATCATTTGTATTTTCATTCTGGTGAATTTCCTTCTAGTCTTTTTAAAAGATGCATAAATATAGGAAATACACAATTATAAGAAATATACAACTTCCCATAATGAGTTAACACACCATTTATGATTTTGTGTCCTGCTAGTTTCACTGTCATTATGTCATTAGCATTTAGCCCTTGCATAAAATGCTTTGCAGATTACTAAATGGCAACATACTATAATATTGAACTTTGTGGATATTCAAGAATGATTTTAATCACTATTCTCTTACTGAGTATTTGTGTATTTTTCGTTTCCTTTCCTATTTTAATTGTGATGCAGTGAATAGTTTTGTACGGAATTTTTGCACACATTTCTGATTATGTTCATAGTAAATATACATTGTCTTAAACAAATGGTTAGGCTTAGATTTTCCTGGAATAACTCTGGAGCCATATACAAATGGATAGCTGAACCTTTTTCTGCAGAACTGTAATAGACTTAAACCCACATCAAATTGGAGTATTTACACATCATACGTTAGAACTTGGAATATGCCAACGTGCTAGCCTATTAACGCCATTCATAACGACCACTTGGAAATTCTTGGCTCTAACCTGAAGCTACATGCTATGAAGGAATGCAGGCCTCAGTCCCTGTTTGTACCTTAACTGATCAGCATTCCTTAGTAAACTGTTCTCTGCCTAGTCGGATGATTACTGTAGCTGCCTTCTTATGAGACACATGCAGGGGAATTTTCAGATTTACGATAGAGAGCTCTACCAATATTTCATCATCAGTGCCACAACTCTCATACATATTAAAAACCTTTGGTCTGTTAAGTAAATATGCTCGGCACGCAGAGGCTCCTTTGGAAAGTACGGGAGTGGTAGGGACTGCCCTCCCCATTTCCATTGGTTCTCTTCTTCCGGTTCTTCGATTTCCCTGGCAAAATATTTACTTTAAGAGTTCAGGGTGTGGCATACTCACTTTACAAGGGCATGTGCTGTTTGTGCCAGGAAAAAATAAAAAGTCCCTTGTGGTTAATGAAGTAGAGGTGAGGACATAATCACAATAGCCGATAGTGCTGAGGCTCTTGTCACATTTTATACTCATATTTATGAGAAGAAGATGTAGTTGCTTCTGCAATATCCTAAGTAAATTTATCTCTATCTGATCTGCGTGAAAGGTGCAGAGAGATGGGTTTACTTGATCAGGGAGTTCTGGAAGGTTGTTTTGCAATCTCTCTCTCTCTTTTTTGGAGACAGAGTCTCACTCTGTCACCTAGGCTGGAGTGCAATGGTGTGATCTTGGCTCACTGCAACCTCGGCCTCCCAAGTTTAAGCTATTCTGCTGCCTCAGCTTCCCTAGTAGCTGGGATTACAGGCACGCACCACCACGCCAGGCTAATTTTTGCATTTTTAGTAGAGACGGAGTTTCACCATATTGGTCAGACTGGTCTTGAACTCCTGATCTCAGGTGATCTGCCTGCCTTAGCCTCCCAAAGTGCTGGGATTACAGCCGTGGGCCACCACATCTGGCCTACAAGCTCAAAACTGTTAAATATATGCATAGTTTTTGACCCCAATGTTTCATTTCTTGAAGTTATCGTAAGAAAGTAATTAAGAATATGTACAAAGATTCATCCATACTGTTCTTCATAGTACTATTTATAATAATTGAAAAATTAGAAACAACCTGGAGAATTCAATCATGAATAACCATACAATTGAAAATTGTACAACTGTTTTAAATGATGGCATACAAAGTCATTTTTTAAAAGATGAACAGATGACTGTATTCATATCCTTAAATGAAAAGGCTAGGTTAAAAAAATGTACTCTAAGATTCAATTTATGTTAAATATATGAACAGAAGTGAATCTGGAAGCTATTAAAAACTTAGCACTGTGATTCTCTAGATGCTGAGTCTATGACTAATCTTTGCGTTCCTCTTTTAACTTATTTATGTATTTTATTTTTTCAACAGAGTATGTATTATGGTAATATTTTTTGAAGCACAGAAAGAGATTTAAAACTCTATTCTTTCTGTACTGTGCCTCAAAGACTTTCTTCCACCTTCAAGAGAAGACAAAACATTAGAAGATTTATGTACTTTGACATGCACATTTTTTCTTTGTGATAAAGTCTCCTTGCAAGGAAAAGACTAAACAGCAAACGTTACATTAAAACCGTTACAAAAAATTGGGAGCAGATATGATTCTAGAATTACAAATATACTGCCTTCATGACATCATCTCCCCATCTCAAAACAGTCATCCCACTCTCCTCAATGTAGTGCAGTTAGCCTCAGAATCCCAACCAATACCTTTCATCAAAGATTGGCATCCATTTGCTATCTCAGGAAATTGTCATACTAAAATCAATTAGAAATCTGGTAAAGAAAGGCCGGGAGCGGAGACTCACGCCTGTAATCCCAGCACTTTGGGAGGCCGAGGTGGGCAGATCACCTGAGGTCAGGAGTTCGAGACCAGCCTGGCCAACATGGTGAAACCCCATCTCTACTAAAAATACAAAAATTAGCCAGGTATGGTGGCACGCACCTATAATCCCAGCTACTAGGGAGGCTGAGGCAGGAGAGGCGGAGGTTGCAGTGAGCCAAGATTATGTCACTGCACTCCAGACTCTGTTTTAGGAAAAAAAAAGAAGAAAGGAAACTGGTAAAGAGTATTTGTTGCATTTTTCATGTAATATTGTTATAAAAAAATTCTTCTAAACCAAGAAGCATAGCATTTCCCTTTAAGAAAAATGCTATGAATGTGTTAGAATATTTAAACAAAAAAGCACAATTTATTTTATTGTGGAGAATTCTATATAACATGCTGGAAATACAGAAAATCAATAATTTTTTTTTGTTTTGTTTTGAGACAAAGTCTCGCTCTGTTGCCCAGGCTGGAGTGCAGTGGTGCGATCTCGGCGCACTGCAACCTCTGCCTCCTACATTCAAAGGATTCTCCACCTCAGTCTCCCGACAGGCACATGCCACCATGCCTGGCTAATTTTTGTATTTTTAGTAGAGATGGAGTTTCACCATGTTGGCCAGGCTGGTCTCGAACTCGTATCCCTCAAGAGATCTGCCTGCCTCGGCCTCCCAAAATGCTGGGATTACACACGCGAGCCACTGTGTCCAGCCTAAATCAATACTATTTTAAAGCACAATAAATCAGTGTACATGTGTTACAGAGTACACCCAGGTATCTTCTCATGGTGACGCCATGCACACATACACAGACATTCAGCATGAACACTGAGTATTTTGGTATGTCCTATAGCATTTACCTTGTTTCTTAGGGGAGTTTTAATTTCTTGATGTTTTGTTTAGCATTTTAATCCTCCTTCAACCTGGATTTCAAGGCACAGATCTTGGTTGAGCCAACAGGGCTTAAGGCATTCTACCACCAGCTGAGCAAAGAAAGGCAAAGTTGGTTTGATAATACTAAAATTTAAAAAGCTCATATTTCCTAAAAGACTTGAAGATTTAAAAAATCACTCATGTGGACCTGTAAAGTTGTTTCAATGGAGTTGATTCTTTGTTGTAAGGACAATTTAATCACGGAAAGTTGATAGGCTTGGTTATGCAAATTATTCTGAAGTGGTAAGGAAGACTCACTGGCTTCAAAAGTTAAAAGGGAAATTCTTAGTAAGACCTTTGAGCCCTCATGTACATTGATAAATAGAATTGCCTTTACCATGGCGAAAGGTTCCTTGGAAAGCAGCCAGGTCCTCACTTCCTTGTCCAATAATGGAAGCAATAATCTGCAATAATCAGAAATGATCTGCTTTATTTTATACTATCTAATAACAACAAACTTTTTGATCACAAATACATTGAGCCTGAAAATCAAAATAAAAGAAAGATGAAGTTGCATTCAAAAGTGCTGTGAAATAACATGGCTTACTTTCCCATGTGTAGGAGAAATCCTGTGTTTTATATCTAGCTGTATGTTTTATATCTAGCTGTATGTTTTATATCTAGCTGTATGCTTTATATCTATCTGTATGTTTTATATCTATGTATGCTTTCTGTAGGATAGCATATCATCTCCTGTGTTACTTTTTGTGGTTTATATTTTTTGTAGATATGTCATACTTTATTCTACTGGGCGCTAAAAAGATAAAAATTAGCCAGGCGTGGTGGTGGGTGCCTGTAGTCCCAGCTACTCAGGAGGCTGAGGCAGGAGAATGGCGTGAAGCTGGGAGGCAGAGCTTGCAGTGAGCCGAGATGGCGCCACTGCACTCCAGCCTGGGTGACAGAGAGAGACTCTGTCTCCAAAAAAAAAGATTCCACCTTCAGCTTTGGTCTTAACAAAAGATGCAATGCACTCATTATGTCATACTTTATAAAATTCTCACAGGGAGTAGGTCAGATATCAGCTTTCCAAAGAAATATGATGATAGTCTAAAATAGCCACCAATAAACTCATGCATAGGCTACTTTTTTTCAAGGACCAGAAGAAATACCACTGAGACTGTTCAGGCATTGGCTGCGGGACAAGCAGAACAGGAAGCCACTTCTATGATAAATTTCTGCAGGGCTATTGTTTAAACCACAGTAAAGAACCTGGATGCCCTGTCTGATAACTGGGGCTCTTATTTCAGGAATGGAGCCTTGAGGCTCACCAAGCAAATTTTTGAATAAACATCTGGACCCCAACTGAGTTGATGATCAAAGAAAGTTCACTCCTTTTTTCACCTACTAAGATTTCATTACATTCATATTTAGTTTCCCTGTAGAAAGAAGAATTGACATAAAATTCAGCTAATTCCTCTATTCATTGTTTTTCCTGATTGGGAGGCTTTTCGAGTTCCCAGGTTTCTTGCCTCCTTGGTTCCTATTTAAGGGCACAGCAGAGGAGCCTCTATTAACGATATGGAACAAATAAATCAGCAGAGTTTTTATAGGACTTGTGCTGGTAACTCGCAAATGCAAAATATGTCAAAGTTTTCTATACACGACCGTGGAACATCACCCTTCCAGAAGCCAGCAAGCTAAGGCTATCAAAAGGTTTGAAGATGGCCTAACAAGGCTAGAATGGAGAAGAGGATGGGCCTTCTTTGCCTTGTCATCTTCAGGAAAAGTGCATTTGATGTGCTAACATCTAAGCCAGTGGTGGGCTCATCCAGAAACAGAACAGTTACAGCTCTCATCACCTCCACTGCAATGCTGGGCTTCTTTCTCCTCCAGACACACCCCAAATGACCTGGTTTCCTACCTTGGAGTTTGCTAATTTTGCTGAAGGCCACCTCTTGAATGGTTTTGTTAATGTGTGTTTTTTATTTTTGTTTTCTGGGTTTTGTTTTTGTTTGTTTTTTGTGCCTGACTGTTTATGCTTGTTGACAGCCAAAGGGCCGCTGAAAATTTTTTCCTTACCCATCGCCATAGCATCTGAGACTACATAATCTGAGACATCTGAGACACCTTTTTTTTTTTTTTTTTTGAGATAGTGTCTCAATCTGTCGCCCAGGCTGAAGTGCAGTGGTGTGATCTTGGCCCACTGCAACCTCCGCCTCTTGGGTGCAAGTGATTCCTGTACCTCAGCCTCCCCAGTAGCTGGGACTACAGGCACACACCACCACCCCTGGGTAATTTTTGCATTTTTAGTAGAGACGGGGTTTCACTGTATTGCCCAGGCTGGTATCGAACTCCCAGCCTCAAGCAATCCACCGGCCTCGGCCTCCCAAAGTGTTAGGATTCCAGGCATGAGCCATTGCGCCGTCTTGGGATACTTCTGAAGCTGGCAGGTTGGAGGGTTTCATTTAGCAAAACATCACCAGAGAGGCCACAGGAATCCTTCCTTGCTTCCACCAGAGGGTCCCAGGATAGCATTAAAACCAGTTTTTATCAACCACTGACAACCTTCAATATCTCCTTCTCAACTGTTTTTTAACCAACTAGAAGCAACTCTTCACCTTCATTTAATAGTAAATATTATGAAAACTTCACACAGGTACATCAGATAATGTCCCTAAGTTTTTGGAGGGCCCAGCAGGTAGACCATTAGCGCTGCTTTCTTCTTGTTGTTGTTGTTTTTAAGCGATGGGGTCTGACTACGTTGGCCAAGCTGGTCTTCAACTCCTGGCTTCAAGCAATCCTCCTGCCTCAGCCTCCGAAAGTGAGGGCATTACAGGTGTGAGCCACAGCACCCAGCCTGTCAGTGCTTGTTTTTGATCTTGGGAAAATAAAAATGTTTTTGGCAGACATGTAGAAATTGTTTTTTTCCACTGTGCTGCCATGGGGAGAAATTAACCTTTCACGTAGAACCCTAAATTGAATTCTGATTTATGAAACTTCTAAGGCCACTTCTTTTCTGCTATGGAAAATAATCTCTGCTTAGTCTTCAATGTTAGAACATTTACATGCACACATTCACACACAAATATACACACACAAAGGACAAGCTATGGTCAGGGAGGAAAAAGGACATGCATTATTATCACTCAAATAATGACTCATTTACATGAACCCTACTGTTCACTGAAGAGGAAGGATAGAAATTCACTTATTCATTCAATAAAGATCTATTGTGCACCTAATTTTTTTTTTTGATGGTATCTCGCTCTGTCGCCCAGGCTGGAGTGCAATGGTGTGATCTCGCTCACTGCAACTTCCACCTCCCAGGTTCAAGCAATTCTCCTGCCTCAGCCTCCTGAGGAACTGGGATTACAGGTGCCTGCCACTACATGGGCTAATTTTTGTATTTTTAGTAGAGACGGGGTTTCACCACGTAGGCCAGGCTGGAATGCACCTAATTTATGTTACAGCCTGTTCATGTCATGAAGAATAAAGTGGCTCAAACCTGCAATCCCAGCACTTTGGGAGACCGAGGCTGGCGGATCATGAGGTCAGGAGATTGAGACTATCCTGGCTAACACGGTGAAACCCTGTCTCTACTAAAGATACAAAAAATTAAGCCGGGCGTGGTGGCGGGCGCCTGTAGTCCCAGCTACTCAGGATGCTGAGGCAGCAGAATTGCTTGAACTTGGGAGGCGTAGGTTGCAGTGAGCCGAGGTCGTGCCACTGCACTCCAGCCTGGGTGACAGGGCTAGACTCGGTCTCAAAAAA
>NW_016808087.1:366250-377284 GCF_001698545.2 Rhinopithecus bieti
AATAAAACGTATTTTAGTAAACAAATGTTTTATTTGCTAACAGGTTGAATTCCTCAATAATTATAAAGGAATCATTTTCTTTTTTCTTTTTTTGAGATGAGTCTCGCTCTGCCGCCCAGGCTGGAGTGAGTGGCGCGATCTCTACTCACTGCAAGCTCCGCCTCCCGGGTTCCCGCCATTCTCCTGCCTCAGCCTCCCGAGTAGCTGGGACTACAGGCGCCCGCCACCATGCCTGGTTATTTTTTTGTATTTTCAGTAGAGACGGGGTTTCACCTTATTAGCCAGGATGATCTCGATCTCCTGACCTGTGATCCTCCCGCCTCGGCCTCCCAAAGTGCTGGGATTACAGGCGTGAGCCACCGCGCCCATCCCAAATTTTCTATTTTCTTCTTTAATCAGGGTCAATTATTTGTGTCTTTCATCTCTGTTCATATCAGCTGTGATGTGGTCATAGATGACTTTTATCAGGTTGAGAAAGTTCTCAACTATTCCTAGTTAGTTGAGTGTTTTTGTCATTAGAAGGCATGTGCCACCATACCCAGCTCATTTTGGTATTTTTCGTAGAAACAGGGTTTCTCTATGTTGGCCAGTCTGGTCTCGAACTCCTGACCTCGGGCAATCCACCCACCTCAGCCTCCCAAAATACGAGGATTACAGGCACGAGCCACCACTCCCGGCCAGACACATTGGTTATTTAGGAATATATGGTTTCCTTTCTGTCTGTTACTGATTCCTAATTTAATTCCATTGTGGTTTGAATGTATACTTTATGTGATTTCAGTCGTTTTACATTTATCGAGACTTGTTCCATAACCTACCATATGCTTTATCCTAGAGAACGCTCCATGTGCAACTATTCTGTTGATGTTGGATGGAGTAGTCCTTAGATGCCTGCTAAGTCTATTTGGCTTATAGTGTTGTTCAAGTCTTCTATTTTCTTGTGGCTCTTCTGCCTAAATTTTATTATTTAGTGAAAATGTGGTATCAAAGCTGTCAATTTTTTTATTGTTAAATTTCCCATTCTGCCGGGCATGGTGGCTCACGCCTGTAATGAGGTCAGGAGTTCAGCCTGGCCAACATGGTGAAACCCTGTGTCTACCAAATACAAAAATTATCTGGGCGTGGTGGCGCGTGACTGTAGTCCCAGCTACTCAGGAGGCTGAGGCAGGAGAATCGCTTGAACCTGGGAGGCGGAGGTTGTAGTGAGCCGAGAATGGTGCCACTGCGCTCCAGCCTGGGCAACAAGAGCAAAATTCTGTCTCAAATAAAATAAAATAAAGTTTCCTATTCTTCCCTTCAATTCTGTCAGTTTTTACTTTCTGTAGTTTGGGGTGCTACTGTTAGGTATATGTATGGTTATAGGTTTTATATCTTCCCAGTGGGTTAATTTTGTGTCACCATGAAAGTCCCTCTTTATTTCTAGTAACATTAAAAAAAATCTATTTTGTCTGATATAGGCATCATCAACTCCAGTTCTCTTTTGTTTACTGTTTGGTACATCTTTCTTTATCCTTTTACTTTCAACCTATTTGGGTCTAGTGGAGAACTCTTCTACTGCCTTAGGTGAGGGAGTCATGTTACATTATCATCATTAGTACCATTATTTGACATTTGTTTTGCTGACTAGCTACTGCTGGTAGGTTTTTCTTCAACCATTGTGAGGCTCTATATTGAGTTTTATTAGTACATCATCATGAAGAGCTAAAGGCAGGTAAGGATTATTTCCTGAACTGCAATATTGATTAAAGTCATGTGAATGTAGTGAATGTATAAGATTCTTAGAAGAGTTGACATTAAATCAAGGTGAAGATGAGGTTTCAGCCTTACTTAAAGACTGACATTTTCTGCTCTAACTGCGGACAGTACCGTAGCACTGTTATAGTATCTGCTCTGAATGTTAGTCTAGCAATTCAGGGTCTTCTTCATGACAGCTGAACATGAACCATGCGATGGTATATGCATACCAGAGTATGCCTGGCATCCCACCTCCTCCTCCTCCCCCTCCTCCTTGACTGGCTCTGGAAAGCAAGTAGGGTGTAACAATAGGAGTGCTGGAATGTTCCTGTGTGGGGCTGACCTTTGTATCGCTGTTATTCCTCTACTTTCAGATGCAAAAATGATTAAGTTAAAACTGGATGAAAGTCTTTTCTGGGCCACAAGGCTGAGCTGCTTTTGCTCTTTGCAAATCCAAATAATTTAACAGGATTTCTCCCTTTCTCAAATTCCTGTCCCCTACCCTGACCTTTGCATCTTCCCAATATGAGGAAAAAGAAGGAAGTTTTCCTTGTGGGGTTTTTTTTTTTTTATGATGACATGATGGGGCTGGTTGATCAATGGGGAAAACCCCATGTGACAACACACCTTCTGTGTACATTCCCAATATTTGCTATAAATAGAGCCATCCCAGGCTGCTGTCAGAACACAACAGCACTCCCAAAGCACTGGGTACCCAGCACTGAGCAGATCTGTTTTTTGAGCTAAAAAACGATGTGCTGTAGCAAGAGTTTGCTCCTGGCTGCTTTGATGTCAGTGCTGCTACTCCACCTCTGCAGCAAATCAGAAGGTAAGTGTCGCTCTTTCTGCCAGCACAGGAGAAAGACTATTTTCATTTTCCTTTAAGCCTTGAGCTCAACTGGGGGTCCCTAAGGGGTGGAAAACTGTTTGAAAGTATACAAGAGGGAGTGATGGAAGTTTTCAGCCCATTGTGGAGTGGAGGAGAGAAGAGTTAACTGCTGTGGATCAGGCTTTCCTCTTTGCTGTCAGTCTCAGCAGATTTGGGGAGTGGTGGGCTCTTAGAGACCCCTAAACTTCAGGACAAAGCCAAAGTGCTGTTTCTGGGAGTGATACAAAGTGTGTAATGTTACCAGTAGATGGGGCCGTTTTGAAATGTAGAGAATACTCCCACATTCCCAACTTTCTTACCTCCCAACTTAATAGTTTTGGTAAAGTTCAAAACTCATCCTTAAGGAGTAGATTATAATACCTGTCATCAACATCTCCACAAGGCCCGGGGGACTTTGCTTGCCAACTTTGAAATAACATTAATCCCTTACCTGACAGCATGTTGTTATCTGACTCGGGGAATGTCCAAGTATTGCTTTGTTGCTCAATAGTCACACATCACTTTTAGCAACAGGTGCATTCCTGAAAATGCACATCGAATTTTTTTTTTTTTTTTTTTTTTTTTTTTTTTTTTTTAGGCAGGATCTCACTTCATCACCCAGGCTGGAGTGCAGTGGCATGATTACTGCTCACTGCAGCCTCAACCTCCTGGAGTCAAGTGAACCTCCGGTCTCAGCCTCTTGAATAACAGGGACCACGGCCGTGTGCCACACACCTGGCTAATTTTTTTACATTATTTTGTAGAGACAGGGTTTCACTATGTTGCCCAGGCTGGTCTCGAACTCCTGGAGGCAAGCAGTCCTTCCTCCTTGGCTTCCGAAAGTGCTGGGATTACAGGCATGAGCCACCATGCCCAACCACGTGTTGAACTTTTATGAACAAAATTAAACATTCCTATTAGCTAACATGACAATTTCAAAGCGTTTTCACTCCTATAAATCATATTTCCCTTTGTAGCTCTATTTCTCAAGACTTAGTAGCCAGATAATAAATTAAGATCTGCCAATTTATTCATTTTCTGCTTTTGGAAGTTTACCTACATAAGGGTTCCTTCAAGCAGTAGGGAAGGGGGTGCTCATATTCTTGAATGATTATAGTGAATTGAAATGAAATATTGTCATTTTGTGTTTCTTACTAAAGATATCCCACTTACGAGAAGTCGTGTGTTTCTCAATTGTATTATCGAACCAAAACTTCTCAGCACACGAACTGTTGTTTCAAAGAACTGTAAACTGTGTTAAATTGGTTCTCGACGACCTTACAAAAGTTTCGAAGACATTGAAACTCTTCCACTAAGTGGTTTATTCATCATATACATGAGATTCACTAGATTTTTCACAACTTAAGGTAGTTTTATAATACCAGTCACAGGATAAGTTTGTTCATGTGGACCCAATACCTTTCACTTTTTTTTTTAGCAGCAAGCAACTTTGACTGCTGTCTTCGATATACAGACCGTATCCTTCATCCTAAATTTATTATGGGCTTCACACAGCAGCTGGCCAATGAAACCTGCGACATCAATGCTGTCATGTAAGTTATGAATTGATTTTAATTCAATTGTATCAGGAATACTTAGAAACTTCAGTTTTAAAATGTTTGCCTTTTAGAGTTTCATTCAGAAATTCCTGATGTTTTGAACATGGGATCTTATCTTAAAAAGAAAGAAATGATGTGGCAAAGATAGCTTTGTCTTAGTACATATCTACTTCAAAGTTCACTTTAAACAGGACTGGAATAAGGCAAAAACTTGCTTTTTAAAAAATTGTTTGGTCAAAAGGAACTAGTATAGGGCAAAAATCACTTTCTAAGGCTATTAAAGTGATATGTTAGGAAAATATGGAAGATACATATTTTGACTTGAGCATCTTCTACCAGAAAATGTTTGAGACCAAAAGTAAAATCTCAGACTAATTATACTATCACATACAATTTTCTTGATTTATATAGGATATTATATTTTGGAATTATAGAAGTTGTTGATCACATACATACATATTCTATGTAACCACCAATAGCAAAATTATATGACAATTCTGGGAGTTTATCTCTTCTGCCATCGTACTATTATTTGTTACATTGCAGAGAAAGGGAGAATCACTTTCATTTTGCAGCAATCTTCATCAGAAGCATTTTTTTTGTTTGTTTTTTTGGCATTTTATTTTACCTCGTCAACTGAAGTGTTTAGTGTGTAATGAACTGGAATATAAAATCTCCATTGTACGTTCTATGAAAAACCCATTTAAAAGCTCATTCAACACAAATCAAATTTTCTGATTTTTCAGCTTTCACACAAGGAAAGGGTTGTCTGTGTGCGCAAATCCAAAGCAGACCTGGGTGAAATTTATTGTACGACACCTCAGGTATGTTACACTGACATTTAGCCTCTGCAAAGTTTGAGGAAAGAGGAGTATTCAAAGGGGTGGGCCGTAGGTTTCTGAGATTCTTCAGTCTAACTATTGTGGAATTTTAAAGGGAAAATTTGAGTTGGACCACAAAACAAAGAATGCATTTTCCACTTCCAGATCATCGTCGTTATTATTATTTTAGTTTATTGATTTCTTAAAAGATGTATTAGATTTCTCTATGCATTTGATAGTTACTAGCTGCCTGATTCTTGTTGCAAAGATGCCTCCTATTTATATAATGTAAAGGCAATCCAGCATTTGGTTGTTTGTTAAAAACTGAAAAATAAACATTAGTTAAACAGAGATCAATGGTTCTGATTTACACTGACAATAATAGACAGTAATACTTTATCAAGGGACGGAAGGCACCTAACACCAGTGTGCCATAGCCACTGAACTTGGAGACACAAGAAATGTGTACATACCCTGTTTCTGTCATTAATGAGCTGAGTTAGGTTGGGCAAGGGCCATCCTCTCTAAACCTCAATTTCCTCATCTGAACTCCGAGCTGCTTGACACACTGAGTTGAGATTAAGGGCAAATGAAGCAACCTTTAGGTACCAAAGTCATTCCTCCCATGCAGTCACCTTGTCATTACTTACACTTTTCTTCTTTTTCATTTTACAGCAAAAAAATCAACAAGATGTAGAAACTGTGGCTTTTCTGGAATGGAATTGGACTTAGCCCAAGAACAGAAAGAACCTTGCTGGGGCTGGAGGTTTCACTTGCACATGATGGAGGCTTTAGTGCTTATCTAATTTGCACCTCATTGGGACTTGTCCAATTAATGAAGTTGATTCATATTGCATCATAGTTTGCTTTGTTTAAGCATCACATTCAAGTTAAACTGTATTTTATGTTATTTATAACTGTAGGTTTTCTGTGTTTGGCTATTTAATACTAATTTTCCATAAGCTATTTTGGTTTAGTGCAAAGTATAAAATTATGTTTGGGGGGGAATAAGATTATATGGACTTTCTTGCTAGCAACAAGCTATTTTTTTAAAAAAACTATTTAACATTCTTTTGTTTATATTGTTCTGTCTCCTAAATTGTTGTAATTACATCATAAAATAAGAAAAATGTTCATAAGACAAATATTGAAAATAAAGAAAGAAACAAAAAGTTATTTTGCTGATTGAGTTATATATCATTTTTATGATGTGTATTGAAACCATTTCCAGGCACAGAAAATATAAGAATTGTCTGAGAAATTACATTCGCCACTTACTTCTAGTTGTTCCCTTGACCTCGGCCCCTCATGGCCCTGGATTTGATTTTACATTAATTATAATGGAACAGTTTGTTCTATTTTTTTCTTTAATTCCAAGTCATCCAGACTAAAAGTTGAAAAAGATCCTATATCTGAAATTCATAACCCAATGTTTGTTGATTTTAAAAAAAACTGTTTAAAATAAGAAACCATGCCCACACACCTTTTGACTACAGGGACACAACAACCATTTAGAATATACCTTCAGGGATCACTTCTTCCATCCTTCCGTCACCAGCCAGGATCTCAGCATATGAACATTTCTCCCTTTAAAAGTCCTCCCGAGTCATCTTTAAGCAGTTTCTGAAAGGAAAGTGACTATTCAGAGAGTTCTTAGTGACTGCCTTGCTCACCAGAGGGGAGCCCCCAAACGTGTGAAACCTGGTAAAAGCCCAGAAACACGATGAAAAGACTCCGAACCAGTAGTTAACTATGGTACATTCATGCACCAAGGTTCACAGAGTGCCTCAGATTCCAAAGAACACACGGGGTCACTGGAGGCAGGCACACTGATGATATCATGCAAAATCAAGACACAGAAATCCATAAAATAGGGCAGTGGTGGGTCATTTGACGTGGAGCCAAAAAAGAGTAAGTGGCTCAATTGTCCCCGAGGGCGTCTGCATCCTCAGGAACAGCAACACTGAATCATCAGGGAAAGTATGCTCAACATCCTGTGTGCTGATTCATCACACATACGTTTGGTATGTGCTGGGCACTGTGCCAAGTGCTACAGAGATGAAGTGACTTAAAACGTAGTAACTTACTGCTAGATAATTAAGGTTGAGCAACGTGGCGAGAGGCAGGAACGAGTAAAGCAGCTCTTACAACACTGGGTGGCCAGCACTTTAACAAGGAAAGTCACTGGGCATCGTTCCTGAGGGTTTCCAGAAGAAGTACTATGCAGTTGAATCATAGTAAATAGCCAATATTTGATGTTCTTGACCTGAGAAGATGGCAATGTCACAAGATTCAGGCCAATGCTTGTGGTATGAAGAATCAGTAGGAAGTAGCCAGTTGGAAAAGGGACAGCAGGGAGTGTTTGGAAATATCTGGGGGCATGTGTAGTTGTCACAATGTCTGAGGGTGGGTACAACAAGCATGCAGTGGGCAGGAACCAGGGATGTTAAACCCACTGGAATGCACCGGATGGTTCTGCACAGTGAAGAACTGTGCCACCCCAAACGCCAGTGACGCCACCATTGAGCAATACTGGGTGAAGAGGAGTATATGTGCGTGGGGACAGGGGTGGAGTAGCTTCAGGTTAAGTATAACTGTTATCTCAACTAAGTGTCGTGGTTTGGGCTTGACCATGCAGCACTGGGAAACCACTGTAAAGGTCGAAATAGATGTTGTCTTTGCGTGGCAGAGGAAAGTGAGGTGGGGTGGATGGAAAGCAGAGGTACCAGAGACAGCTGCAATGAGGAGGCTGAGAAACGGTGAAATCTCAGTCAGAGCCACGGCCAAAAAAAAAAAAAAAAAACCAGAAAAAGTGCAGAAGAGGTGGGATTGCGAAGCCTGGGACTCATCCCAGACACCCCTCCTCTCCTCCCAATCAGTCACTGTTGGAACAGCACAGCCAAAGCTAGGCATTGTCAGGAGGCAGCACATTTGTCTCACTGCCAGAAGGCCTCAGCAGGTAAGGCTTGTGGAGTCAGGAAAGGAGCAAAGTTTGTTAGCACTCTGAAGCTGTCTGAATCTTTTGAGGCCAGGACCACTAATAAATATTAAGTGAGTTTCTGAAGACTGAAAACTCCAGGCTAGAATGCCAATTTACTAATCAACAATGAAAGCATCCAAGGGTCAAGTATGTGGACATAAGCACACGGCTAAATTAGGGGAGCAAGCTACCTGATCAGTCAAACTGGAATCACAAAGCTGGTTTATTAAGCCTGGGATCAGAGAGCAGGGCCTTAGCTATGTAATTTGAATATTTAATGCTCTAGTTTTCACTGGATTAAATATGATCTTGGATTAGGGATGCCACTCCCAATTCACAGCTCTCTCTCTCTCTCTCTCTCTTTTTTTTCCCATTTTGGAAAAAAGCTTTCCTATTTACTTTTTAATTGAAGCATAATTTACACGCAGTAAGATACACAATTTTTTTTTTTTTTTTTGAGATGGAGTTTTGCTCTGGAGTCATCCAGGCTGAAGTGCAGTGACATGATCTCGGCTCACTGCACTGCAACTTCTACCTCCCAGGTTTAAGCAATTCTCCTGCCTCAGCCTCCTGAGTACCTGGGATTACAGGCGTCCACCACCAGACCCGGCTAACTTTTGTATTTTTAGTAGAGACAGGGTTTCTCCATGTTGGTCAGGCTGGTCTCGAAGTCCTGACCTCATGATCTGCCCACCTCAGCCTCCCAAAGTGTTGGGACTACAGGTGTGAGTCCCCACACCTGGCCCAGATACACAAATCCTAATTGTGCAGCTTAATAAATTTTTGCATATGCATCTACCTGTGAAACAACCCTGCCACAACACAGCAGAGGAAGGCGCTCTCAGGTTCACTTCCATTTGTACAACCTAAGGGTAACAGCTGTTCTGGCCTGTTTCACAATAGATTAATTTGCCTTTTCTTGATTTCATATATGTGAAACTATCCAGCATGTACTCTTTGGATTTTGACTTCTTTTACTAGAATCTTCAGTCTCTGAACTTATTTTTAATGACATGTATAGTACATGAATTCACTCTCATTCTTAGATTCAGGCAATAGTGATACGGTGAAGGTCTCCTTTCAACTTTCATCCAGCCCCTTGACTCTCTGAGGTGACACCACAGGATGTCTCTGCTCTCCCCTGGGCTAAGTAGCCCTTTCTGTTTGTACAGTCTTCTTGAGAACCACTGCTAGTTTATGCAAGAGTCTACTTCTGTCTCCTAAATACACTCTAACGATCTGAATGATTCTGAGTTTTTGCTCATATATTTTCCAAAAGTCTCTTGTGTAAGACTGCTGATGCCTGGCCATAGCCATAGGCCCTATAAGTGGATTTCACTTGCTGTGTTCTCAGAGTAGTCTCCAAGTTCTTTGGTGCCTCCCTAGTTCCTTCCATTAGTGTCATCTTAAGAGGTGAGTAAGATAATGATGGAATAATATCTCACCCCTGGCAATCTGTAGGTCATTGGTAACTATAGGAGTATTCAGTGAGGTAGTGTAGGAGAGAGAATCTCAATGATAGTGGGTTGAAGAATGAATGGTGACAAGTAGTTTCGCAATGAAGGTAAGAGGAAATAAAAGCTAGAAAGAGAGCCTTTTATCTTTAGATGGAAAAGTATTGAAAGAGTTAGGGAGAGGAGAGAGAGAGAATGAGAGAGAGACTGAATATATTATAAAGAGGTGAAGATTCTAAAAGAGTAACAAATGGTACCTCAACTTCTCTCAAAAAGCAGAAGTGGTTTCCAGAACACAGTTCAGTTGAGTCATCTCTTCTTTTGGAACAAAATTCACTCAGGAGTAGGTGGGGAGAGTTTTACAATTTGTGATGGAGGAAGTTAACAGACTTTGAATTTGGTGGTCTTGCTTTTCTTGGTGAAAGACTAGTCACCTTTTGAGAGTGATGAGTGACTTTTGACATGAAAGGAGATGCTTTGAGATAGTCAGTAGAGGACACAGGGGTACACTCAAGGTTGTTCCACAGTGTTGGGGTTCACTGAGGTTGGAGATAACTAAGCCGCTGTGATTTCCATTGGCATGCACCAGGTGGCCTGCTGCAGTTTGGGTGTAAGAATAGACAGTGGTGACTAATTGGACTAGTGTAGGCTCAGGCTTTGCATCTAGGCACAGCGCAAGGACAAGAGGGTGAGAGAGTCAATGATAAGGGTACAGAGAGGGGTCAAAGTGCTGAACTATGCAGTTTAGACCAGAGACAGGAGATGAAGTCCAAAGGTATCTAAGACACTGGGAGAGTATGGGGAGGCCTCAGATAAAAAGCCTCAGTGTGGTCAAAGAGCAGGAGAATGGGAGGGCCGGAGGGGCTGGAGCAGCTCCAGGAGCCAAAGTTCAAGCGTGTGACTGTGGGTGTGCAACTCAAGTGGTGGGGTAGCAGGGTGATGATTGGAAGGCTACCAGGATGGATGAGTCATTCCCACTGATTTTCCCTCTACTTTTTCCTTTAAAAAAAAAAAAGAGAGATGGGGTCTCACTATGTTGCCCAGGCTGGTCTTAAACACCTGGTCTCAAGCATTCTCCCGCCTTGGCCTCCCAAAGAGCTGGGATTACAGGTGTGAGCCACCAAGCCCTGCTTCCTTCCACTTTTTTTAAGGAAAATACAAAAGTGGAGAGAATCATATAAAAAGCCCCCATGTATCTATCATCTGGATTCAACTGACTAATGGCCAATCTTGTTACATGTACACCACCCAACTCACTTCTTCCCATCTATCCCCCCTGGATTACTTTGAAGCAATTTCTAGACATTAAGTTATTTTGTTTATAAGTATTTCTCTCTCTCTCTCTCTCTCTCTCTATATATATATATGAACTTTTAAAACATACAATTTCACTCACATGGATTTAAAATCAACACTAATTCTCTAATATCATCCAATGTCTAGTCAGGGTTCAAATTTCTCTGCTTGCTTTAAAAAAATAAAGTTGCTTTAAAAAACATTATTTGCATCCATCTTTTCTTTAAATGAAGATTTAAAGATGTAGATGAAGGTGTAAATGAAGATCCAAAAGAGGTCCACACACTTCATTTGTTTTGGCTTGTTTTTTTTTTTTTTTTTT
>NW_016808087.1:379599-394191 GCF_001698545.2 Rhinopithecus bieti
TTTTTTTTTTTTTTTTTTGCTTTTAATCTGAGAGCTCCTCACCACCAGCCCCATCTCCTTTCCTTTTCCTTTGAAATTTATGCTTTGGAGAAACCAAGACATTTGTTCTGTGGTTTCCCACCTTGTGAGTTTTGTTAATTGCATTCCCGTGGTGTTATTTAGCATGTTTTTCGACCCTACTTAGATATAGAGGCTGGATTGGATTGGAGTTTACTATGCAAGGGGATAAGGCTACTGGATAAGTAGCATTGTGCCACACGGTTACAAAGTTGTCCACACTGATGTCATCAACAGGAATGAAAGGGAACACTGAGCTGAAGAACTGATCAAGGCCATTAACTGACAGCCAGAGGGAGGGGAAGTGGATGGTCTAATGACATCCATATGCTTCAAAGAAGATGATGGGAAAAGTATGTAGGAATGAGGAAGTGCCGTCATGGAAGCACAAGAATGCTGGTCTCTACCCACTCCTGGCTCTGTGGTGGGAGAGGGGTGGGAGAGGAGCCCCTTCATCTTGAGAAGATCCCAGGGAGAAGTAGTGTTCTTGCCATAAACTCAGATTTCAGATGAAGCCAGGAGATGAAGAAGTAGAAGACGGAAGGACAGGGAAGTTGCTTTACAATAGAAAAAAGTTTCCATTGAAGGTCATGGGGGACATTGTGGAGTTGAGTTGGAGGCACAATGGAGAATTGGGATGGAAGCACGAGCAGTATGAGAAAGAAAAGATGAATGCAAAAATTTGGGTGATAATCATGTCATTAATAATATCTAGATTATTTAAGCATTTGTATGTTAATATAACTTGCTAAGATTGCCAATGTACCTTATTGGAATACGAGCTCTGAACTCTAATTTTATGCCTGTTCTTGGATAAAGAAACCGAGGGTCAGGAGAATTAAGAATCTTACTGAAGGTCATACAGTCTTTAAAGATACAGTGGAGTCTAGAGTTGTTCTCAGGGCTCCCTCCTGGCCTCTGGCATAAGGTGTTTTTGTCTCAAGGAGACAGCAGCACTTCCGGTGCCTGATGCTCAGCCTTGGGGCTGCTTATTTGCAATCTTCTTGTACATCTGTTTGCTCTGCTGTTCTAGAAGATACCATCAAAGTATTAGAGCACTTTAGATTTTGGGGGGGATCAAAAGGCTTCTAAATAAAAGTTTGTTTCTCCAAGGAGTAAGCTTCAGTTGTGATGTGGACACCGTCTTCCCTAGCAGTGCCAGACATATATCACACTGTTGTACTTTTCTTTCTTGCTACATCTCTTCACAGTTTGTTGGATAAAAATAATGTTTTCCACTCATTCATTCATGTGTTCCTTCAACCGAGAGATGTTTATTGAACACTTACTATGTGCCAGGTGCTGAGGTGGTCACTGGGGATAAACAGGATAACCTTGCTGCTTTCCTGTGCCTCATGGTTAGAAGAGGGGACATACAACACGTATCACCAAATAAATGTATGAAATATGAGGACAGTAAGGTTGGGAAAAGGGACAGAGGGTGGGGATGGAGAACTTCATATCTGTGTAGAGCCTGACACAATTTCCTGCCTTTCTCACAGAAACAAAGCCTCCGTCTTCCCCTTGGCTTAGAAAGGACCCTGGATAGGGCAAGGAAGACAGGTCTGATTAAACCTGTCCAAGAGTGTAGTCTTTTCTTTTCTTTTTTTTTTTTTTTTTTGAGATAGAGTCTTGCTTCCATCAACCAGGCTGGAGTGCAGTTTCTGATCACTTTGTCATTTTTTCATTCTCCTTTACTGATTTGTCCTCTTTTGCCTGACCTTTAGACACCAAGCATATTTAGACTTCAAGCCTAAAGATTCTTCTCCTCTCACCTTACATTCTTTCCCTGTAGAAATTCATCAGTACCATGGTGTTTTACAATTTATTTATTTATTTATTTTAGTTGAGACAGAGTCTCCCTCTGTCACCCAGGCTGGAGTGCAGTGGTGCCATCTTTGCTCACTGCAACCTCCACCTACCAGGTTCAAACGATTCTCCTGCCTCGGCCTCCCAGTAGCTGAGATTACAGGCACACACCACCGCGTCTGGCTAATTTTTGTATTTTTAGTAGAAATGGGATTTCACCATGTTGGCCAGGCTGATCTCGAACTCCTGACCTCAAGTGATCCATCTGCCTTGGCTTCCCAAAGTGCTGGAATTATAGGCGTGTGCCACCGTGCCTGGCCCAAGAGTGCAGTCTTAGTTTTTGGAGATAACATAGGCCCATGGAAGACTGTTGCACTAGGCCTCGCTTTACTCTGAGTAAAAGGGTAGCTCATAGGTTAGAACCCCTAAGATTATACAATTTTCTTCACTGAGCTTACCAAGTGTCAAGTCTCCAGCTGGGGCCAACTCAAGTTAGGAAAACTTGAATATGCATTCAAACTGTGATTTGGGGATTGCATTAGCACGCAGCAGCACTGACTTTCCTTGAGTCTGGTGATTCTTCGAATTTGTGTTCTTTCTGTGGCTCTGGCTCAGTTAAAACAAACAATGTCTAGGAATAAATACCATACAACAATGTGGTTACAGAAAATGCTGCCTGTTCTCCAGAATGGTACAACACAATTTGTATTCCTTTCATTGTTGACATCAAGGCACTTCTAGCAGGAAATGTTCACAAGTTTGAAAAGCTAGTGTACATTTTTTTTTTTCATTTTTCTTGTTTCTGGTTCCCTCTCCCTTCACCTGAAAAACAATGATTTTAAGAGATTGTTACAATTCAATAATCTAAAATCTTACATTTAGGTGAATTAAAGTTTAAATTCTTAATTTGAAGAAATTCACCTAATTTCCTCATCACCTAAATTCCAGGTGATGAGGAAAGTATTGAATGTAGATTCATTCAGACTCAGGCCATAATGAGCTTAGTGCTTTGGAGGCTTAAATCCAGGGAAGAAAGACCTGCTTATTACTGAGAGTTGAAATTTAGAAGCAGATCCATGTATGTAAAGGACCTAAAGACTAAGGAGCCAAGAAGAGCAAATGGGGGCTAATGCTGGGTCCTTTGGGATTTATTGCATGTATTCATACACTTTTTGTTTTTTTGTTGGAGATAGAATCTCCCTCTGCTGCCCAGGCTAGAGTGCGGTGGCACGATTTCAGCTCACTGCAACTTCTGCCTCCCAGGTTCAAGCGATTCTCTTGCCTCAGCCTCCCAAGTAGCTGGGATTACAGGCATGTGCCACCCTGCCCGGCTAATTTTTGTATTTTTAGAACAGACAGGGTTTTGTCATGTTGGCCAGACTGGTCTTGAATTCCCAACCTCAAGGGATCCACCTGCCTTGGTCTCCCAAAGTGGTGGGATTATGGCTATGGGCCACCTCGCCGGACCAATTTATTTCTAACATTGTTCACCAAAACCATGTTTTCATACATTCCTCTCTTTTCTTATGTGAATTACTCCAGGAATTCTCCCACATCAATCTTAGCCCCATTTTGGGGGTAGAACTGTTTATCAAGTGGCGTAGTCCTGGAAAAACTTCCGAATTAATGAACATCCCATCTCACCTGAATTATTTGGCAGCAATTGCTTCACATCTCAAGCCAAAGGGTGACATAGGTCTTTCTCCCTGAAAATCACACAAGGCATCCCTGCATCCCCCTGCACTGCCCTCTGTAACAGCAGAGGCTCTTTGTCCTGTTTTGCAGCAGTTTCGTGGCCTTCCCTGGGCATTCTGTCAAATGCAATTAGAAAGGACACATGGTGTCTGTCTCCTTCAACGCAGCCTCGTTCCTTGGCTTCCTGGGTTTGGCATGTTGGGTGCGGTCCCATTTGGCCCGAATGCTGTTTCACTTGTTGAAATGATTCCATTTCCTAAGTTTCCACCCCTAGGGCTCCCGGGGCAGGCCTTGCCCTCGCCACTTGCCTCTTCCTGCCACCACCACTCTGCTCAGCTTGGCAGAGCTGACTTGTCTAGGCCTGACTTGACTTGCCCCTCCTCCCTGCCCTACCTTAAGAATCAGCCGCACTTTCTCCGTTTGGTGCAACCTGTTTTCCGTTCTGCCGCAAAAGGGGTAAAAATCTTCTCCAACTAAAAACAAAAAAGAAACTCAACACAAAACCGAAATTCTGTATTGTATGCACTGTCTGTAGTAGGAATGCTATAGGAGTTAAGGGAAAGGCCATGAGTTCTACCTGGGGCTGGCAGGAGGCCTCCAGGAGCTGAGGGTGTAAGGATGCCTTGGGAGTTGTCAGGTGGGGAAATTGAGGCATGTGCACAGAAGCTCGTGTGTGCACACGTGTGTATGCACTAGTGAGTATGTGTGTAGGCGCACAGGCTGCAAAAGGGGCTGGAGATGAGGGTGGAAGAGGCAGCTGCCACCTTGAGGAGATCGGGAGAGCTTAAGAAGGAACTCAAGTGGAGGATGACAGGAACTGAACTGGCTGACTCCTCTCTGAGGACGGCTTCCTCTCTTCTTGGTAGTTAATTTCATTTCTTGATTTCTGCTTCGCTTTCATTTCTTGATTTCTGCTTCGCTTTAGTTTTTAATCTTATGCAGTTCTCTAGTTTCTTGATTCCTCCCTTTTCTTTCAGTTTATCCGCAGGCTTTGGTTCTTTCCCCAGCCAGCCTAAATCCCAGGATGTGACACCAAAACAATTCTCCTGTCAAAATCCTGGTCTCTTTGTCCCCTTGTGCCACACACATGCTGCTGTGCCACCCTTCATCCTCTTGATTTACGTTTGGCTCAGCACTGGGGCAGAACTCCGCTTTTTATGGTCTGGTCAGTTGCAAATTCATGATGTTCCAAATCAGCTGGGCTTCCCGTATGCCTGTAAGTAAACAAAAATCGCACCGGACAAAGTCAGACAGGCAAGGATCTTACAATAGGGTAGAAAGGCCGGTACTGTTGTCTGGACTCAATTCCACTGAAACAGAGGACAGAAGGGTTTTTCAGAGCTGGGGTAAGGTATGGTCGGCCCTCTGCGTTTGCTGATTGGCTTTACCAAAGGAAAAGTACACTGTATCATATCTTCGTGATGGAGTTAGTTTTACAGCTCAGAGCCAGGCGGCTGCCCACAGAGGTTAGGTTGTCACACTACTGCAGAGCTGGGAGATAGGGCAGTATCTACATTTCAAATAGATGGCCCTCAAGTCCTTGAGAAAGACATTCGTGTGCTATAAAATGGACAAGAGGCTTTTCCAAAAATATACATCTCAAAGGCATAGAGAAGCGATTCACAAAGACAAGTTTTCTAAAGTATTAATAGATGCTCTAAGGAAAGGGAGGCCAGGTGTAGAGGCAGGAAGAAGCCTTTCTAAAGTTGGTCAAGATGAGGGGAGCAGTAAGTCCCCCTGACCTTAGTCGTCTTTTAGCTGAACTTAGCAGCTTCTCCTGGTGTCTACTCCAGGCTGGACTTGTTTGGAGCTGCCATGCTGCCCCCACACACAGCTCCTTACAGAGCTGTCTTGTTAGGGGGCCTCACTTCCTGCTTCTCAAGGAGCACAGATGTCATGGACAGGTGTCCTCGGGCTTCTCTCTTGACTTCCAAGCAGCGCCCGCTTAGATCTTCCTGAATGCTGGAGGGGCTTCTCCCTTTAGCCCAAGGCCATGCTGTCCTCTCCAGCTGGGTTCCACCTCCTTTTCATCCTTCTCGTTACCTTGCTCCAAAAATTACCCTTTCTTTGTTTTTTCTTCAATATTTTTCATTACATGGCTTGCTCGCTCTTTCGTTCTTTTCCTTCCTTCCTTCCTCCCTCCCTCCCTCCCTCCCTCCCGTCCGTCCTTCCTTCCTTCCTTCCTTCCTTCCTTCCCTTCCTCCCTCTTTCTCCCTTTTCTTTCTTTCTTTCTTTCTTTCTTTCTTTCTTTCTTTCTTTCTTTCTTTCTTTCTTTCTTTCTTTCTNTCCTTTTCATCCTTCTCGTTACCTTGCTCCAAAAATTACCCTTTCTTTGTTTTTTCTTCAATATTTTTCATTACATGGCTTGCTCGCTCTTTCGTTCTTTTCCTTCCTTCCTTCCTCCCTCCCTCCCTCCCTCCCTCCCGTCCGTCCTTCCTTCCTTCCTTCCTTCCTTCCTTCCCTTCCTCCCTCTTTCTCCCTTTTCTTTCTTTCTTTCTTTCTTTCTTTCTTTCTTTCTTTCTTTCTTTCTTTCTTTCTTTCTTTCTTTCTCTTTCTTTCTTTTCTTTCTTTCTTCTTTCTCCCTTCCCTTCCCTTCTCTTCCCTTCCCTTCCCTTCCTTTCCCTTCCTTTCCTCTCCTTTCCTTTCCTTTTCTCTTCTTTTTTTATCCCCTTCCTCTCACTCTCCCTCCCTTCCTTCTCCCTCTCTCTCTGGACAAACTATGAGTATTTCCTCCCAAAACCTCTCCCTGAGGTTGAGACTTCTCTCTGTCCGTCTCTCTCTCTGTCTGTTGTCTACCAGTCCATCTGTCTCTCTCCACTTACCAATCATTTAGGTTCAAAACCACAAAGTCGTCTGGCTCCTTCCTCACCCTTAGTCTTCCGCCCCCACCACTGGTCAGGCACTCACCTGGCTGGTCACGGTTGGCAACAGTTTTCCTCCCTACTCTTTGTTTCCGTTCTCACCGCCCTCATCTTTCTGTGGCTTTCACCTCTGAAGAGGCTTTCTAGCCCTTTATCTCTTCTTATTTGAACGTGTTTTGCCAAATCTATGCCACAATATTGATTTTATCATTCTCAGGATTCTAAATCACTTCTGGGTATCCATTACTTATCAGGTCCTCAGCTTGGGCTGCAGGGCCTTCCATGATCCAGTTCTCATCCTGCCTCTTAATGTATGTGTTTCACATACTCCAGGCACACTGGCTTCTTTACCATGGCGTGGGCATACTTCGCCATTTTCTGTCCACACATCTTCATACAGAACTTCACCAAGAATGCTGCCAAATCTCTATCTAGATTAAGGTCCAGCTTGAGTGGTTGTGCTCCTTCATGGACTACTCCCAGATCAGCCAAAGCTTCTCCCTCATTCCTCTCAGCGTCCGTAGCATGTTGCATTTCTCCCACTGATGGAGCTTGTGCCTTGTTCTCCCATGCACTGTTCTTCCTCCATGAGCTTTCTCTCCACAATGCTGTGGTTTTCTTTGGGTGAGGAACGTTGCATAGCTTCTACCTCTTTGCATTTCCTGCAGTGGCTAACACGAAGCCTTGCAGCTAAAACGTGCTTTTGGGATGACTTGGAATGGCTAGAAAAACTACCTGATAATTCCCAGGGGAAACCAGCGCTCTAATACACAATTGGTAGAAGTAAAATTCAGTAGAAATTTTCTAAAGACACATTTTCAGGATGCATCAAAAGCCTTAAAAATATGTATCTATTTCACAGTACAGTATTTCTATTTCCTGTGAATTTATTCTAAGGAAATAACTGCATAAGAGCATAAATATGTGTGGATAAAGATGCTCATAACAGGGCTGGGTGTGGTGGCTCACGCCTGTAATCCCAGCACTGTGGGAGGCCAAGGTGGGTGGATCACCTGAGGTCAGGAGTTCGAGGCCAGCCTGGCCAACATGGTGAAACCCTGTTTCTACTAAAAATACAAAAATTAGCCAGGTATGGTGGTGGGAGCCTGTAATCCCAGTTACTCAGGAGGCTGAGGCAGGAGAATCGCTTGAACCTGGGAGGTGGAGGTTGCAGTGAGCCAAGATCACACCATTGTGCTCGAGCTTTGGTGACAAGAGCAAAGCTCTGTCTCAAAATAAATAAATGAATAAATAAATAATACATATATACATACACACATACATAAAACAAAATAGTACTATCTAAATTTTTGATGTAATGTCTAGACTTAGTAAAATTCTAGGATGCCTAAAGAAATATTTTTGAATCTAAAGGACAGGAATGTTTCAATCTCAGCAAAAACTGAAGCACCAGGGACAGTTTTAACAAGGTACCACATGCCATCTCTCTTTCTTCATATCCTTTAATTAAAAAAAAATTTAGGCTTATCGTGGTCGCGTTAAAAGGAATTAGATGACTACCATTTCTATTAGCCCCTTGGGAGAAAAGTTTCTCCTATGTTTAGCAAGCCACCTGGCTTCATCTCTTAATTAGATTTTGTCCAGGGCTATGATCCTGAAATAGTGTTTCTCCGTATTGCTTGTTAAAAATAGAAATTTCTGGAGATTCTGACTTAGTAGGCCTAGAGTCTAAGAATCTGTACTTCTACAAGTGCCAGGCTGATTCTCATGGTTAGGTGAGTTTGCTTTCTGGTCAAAGTTCATGAGAGAGAAAACAGGCCTGCTTATCTCTGTGACGGTAAGGATCAGCCTGAAGAAGTCCTCTTTGGATGGATCCTTGAAGCTAGAAAGTTGATTAAGAGGGAGTTTGCAGGGAAAATGTTGTTTGCTTCCTCCAAGAACTGGCCTTCCTCATCTGAAGGACATGGGTGAGCTTTCTCTCTCTACACCACGGGACCAGGTCATTTCCCATTCCAACATGGTGCTGTGTTGATGGACATGTAAACCCTGGGGACCGGGAGGACAGGAGAGAGAGTAGGTGGAACAAGCACCCAGGCTTACATGTTCAGCAAGAGGTGAGGTCCAGGTCCAAGTCCAGGTCAACTTGGCTGTAAAGTCCATGCCTTAAGAATTCTGAGCAGAATGAGATCATCGGACCATGGGTAGCATTCCAGGTACACTGGAACGTGCCCAGAATGTAAGCTCCCTGATAACAGAGACCCTGCTCACCACTCTATCCCATGCTGGACAGAGTGTCTGTCACATGCTAGAAACTCTGTAAATACCTGACAAGTTAATGATCTTGAGGTCACTTGCCCAAATACAACACAATAAATATGTTTGATTTTCTTTATGTATTTCAAGTCGCTAAATTAAGTTTTTCTTTTCTTCTATGAGCTTATTGGCAATCACTGCAAATAAGGACTAGTGAGAATTGGTAGCATCGGATCCACCTTTTACCCTAAACTCTAAGATCCCGATACTCTACTTATCAAATGCAGAGTCTATATGAAATTACTAATCATGAACTTGCTTCTGAACAGGCCCAGATGGGTTTCAAAATGTATCTCATGTGTATTTATTTACTAATGTCAATTCTCCACCTTGAAAATCAGGTCAGAATATTTCTGATATTGAATTAACAGTTAGCCATTCAGTCTTACAATTTTCAAAGAACTCAATGTAACTGATACCCAGAAGAGAGGTGAGGAATTGAAAGCAATCCGGGCATAGCTGTGGTCCACTTCTGCAACCAACAGAAAGCAGCACTCCCTCAGCGCTCTTGTCAGACTCAGAATATTAGAAGTGGATGGGTATTTATTCTCGATTATTTCTCAGGCTTTTAAAGGTGATGTTGGAGGAAAACTTTGCCCCTCTGCCTTCATTTTCTGACTCAAGTACCTTGAACACATTTCCACAATCACTTGCCTCTTTCAATATTACAGATTTTTGTTACTTTTTTTATTACTTTGCTTTTCTTGTTCATCTTTGATCAACTCTCCAACTGTTTGCACATTAGTGCAGGATCAACAGAAGGGGTTAGGTTAGGAAACACCTCAAGGTAAGATTTCAGGAAAAATTAAAAAATGATTAAGTAGAGTAGTGAACACAGTTTGGCATTTATTTGAAAAGCGTCCTATATGCCCCATTAAACACTGTGTTTGTCGTTCAACCAGCGACTCAGTAAAAGATCAAGGTGAAGGGCCTCTGAATTCACTTTTTTTCATTTTCTTTTCTTTTCTTCTTTCCCTTCCTTCCTTTCTTTCTTTCTTTCTTTCTTTCTTTCTTTCTTTCTTTCTTTCTTTCTTTCTTTCTTTCTTTCTTTCCTTTTTCTTTTCTTTTTTCTCTCTCTCTCTCTTTTTTTTTTTTTTTGGCATAGTCTTGCTCTGTCACCCAGGCTGGAGTGCACTGGCACAATCTTAGCTCACTGCAACCTCTGTCTCCCGGGTAGTATTACAGGTGCCCACCATCACACCCAGTTGATTTTTATATTCTTAGTAGAGATGGGGTTTCACCATGTTGACCAGGCTGGTCTTGAGCTCCTGACCTCAGGCAATCCGCCCACCTTGGCCTCCCAAAGTGCTGGGATTACAGGCTTGAGCCACCTCACCTGGCCCAATGTCTTTATTTTTGGACTATGCCTTCTACTATAAGTTCCTGTTGTGAATAATTATCTTGAAGGTTGCTTCTGATCTTGTAATATCATGTTTCTGTGATATACTACTTTGAGATCTTGTTTTAGTATATTAGTAAAATCTGGACTGTGTTTTGAGCTGTTAAAAATATCTTTAAAGAGCTTAGTTGTATATCACATACTACTGTAAGTTCATTATATATTTTGTAAAGTAAAATGTGGATTTTTAAGTCACAGGTTAGTCTGTGAATTTATTTTGTTATGTAGTTTTGAAAGAAGTGATTTCATTTTTTTTCTGCAAAGGTGGCTTTCCTTAGAAGACTGTCCCTGCCAGGCTAATAAATTACTACAGATAATAATTTGTAATCTGTAGGAGAGGAAAGTTGGGAAATAACAAAATGTTAGCCTTGAGAGTCTTGCATCAGATTGGGTTTCATGACATCTACGAGACCTGACATCTTTAAGTCTTACATATGAGTCCATGCACTTCCATGCTAGGCAGGTTGCATCATTATCACCTGGGGATTTAAAAATGTATTCCAGACTCCACCTTGAGAGGATCTTATCCTATAGGTCTGGGGTGGAGTCAGGAAATCTATTTTTTCCCAAGTGTCTAAAGGTGGTTTGATATTCCAGGTTTTGGAATCCTTGCCCAAGTGTAAGTTCCTGTCATTTCAAAATATTATTATTATTGTTATTATTGTTATTTTGAGATGGAGTTTCACTCTTGGTGCTCTGGTTGAAGCGCAATGGCACGATCTCAGCTCGCTGCAACCTCTGTCTCCCTGGTTCAAAAGATTCTTCTGCCTCAGCCTCCCAAGTAGCTGAGATTACAGGCACCCATCACCACGCCTGGCTAATTATTGTAGTTTCAGTAGCGATGGGTTTTCATCATGTTGGCCAGGCCTGTCTTGAGCTCCTGACTTCAGGTGATCTGCCTGCCTTGGCCTCCCAAAGTTCTGGGATTACAGGCATGAGCCTCCATGCCTGGCACAAAATATTATTTCTTTAAAGATATTTATTTCTTAGATTCATAGAGCTTTATCAGAGTTCAGAGTGGAAAATGAAAATCACTGCAAGTAATTTAATCAAGAAGGGATTTAATACAGGAAATCTGGCCATAGAAAATTACTGGAAAGGCTGAAAGGATTGGTTCATAATTGGTCTTCTAGGAATAATTCTAGAAACAGAAAGAAGTGACCCACCATGGGAGCTATGCTGGAATTAAGAATATTGATTGGAGTCACCAACTGCTGTGCCGGCAATGTGACCACCACTTCACCCACACCTAGACTACGAAGAAACTAGAGGCTGGACCCCCCACAGCTACAATCCAGGGATTAGAAAGCCTCATCAAGAAGCTCTGACAGCTCATTACCCTTGAAGTTGGTGAAGGATATGGAATGCTTGCAGAAACACTTCATGATCTGCAAAGACTAGGAAAAAAAGATGTAAAGATGACCCTAGCCTGGCATAGTGGCTCATGCCTGTAGTGCTAGCACTTTGAGAGGGTGAGGCAGGGAGATTGCTCGAGGCCAGGAGTTCCAGACCAGCCTGGTAAACATAGGAAGACCCTGTCTCTACAAAAAAATTAAAAAATTAGGCTGGGTGCAGTGGCTTATGCCTGTAATCCCAGCACTTTGAGAAACCAAGGCAAGTGGATCGCTTGAGCTCAGGAGTTTGAGACCAGCCTGGGTAACGTGGTGAAACCCCATCTCTACATAAAACACAAAAATTAGCTGAGTGTGGTGGTGCACACCTGTAGTCCCAGCTACTTGGGAGGCTGAGATGGGAGGATCGCTTGAGCCCAGGAGGTGGAGGTTGCAGTGAGCTGAGATGGTGTCACTGTACTCCAACCTAGGCAACAGAGCAAGACCCTGTCTCAAAAAATTAGAAAAAAATTAGCCAGGCATGGTGGTGCATGCCTATGGTCACAGCTTCTTGAGAGACTGAGATGGGAGGATCGCTTGAGCTTGGAAGGTTGAGGCTGCAATGAGCCATGGTCATATCATTGCACTCTAGCCTGGGTGACAGAGCAAGATCCTCTCTCAAACAAGACCCTTCCTCATTTCTGCATTCCAAATCTTTTACTAGTTCATCTAATAGGCAGACCCCATCCACATCCAGCACTGTAGACACAAGGCAGTTCTCAAAACGTTGCTCTTAAGTTTCTGACCTTTCCAGTTAGAAAAAAAGACTGACTGGAAGTTGAGTGAGCCAATCCATGATATCCATCACACTGAGAGAACAAAGAAAGCTTTGGTACAAAAGGCGTTTTATGGGTCAGGCCCGGTGGCTCGTGCCTGTAATCCTAGCACTTTGGGAGACCAAGGTGGGTGGATCACTTGAGGTCAGGAGTTCGAGACAAGCCTGGCCAACACGGTGAAGCCCCATTTCTACTAAAACACAAAATTAGCTGGACGTGGTGGTGGGCACCTGTAATCCCAGCTACTCGGGAGGCTGATGCAGGACAATCGCTCGAACCCAGGAGGTGGAGGCTGCAGTGAGCCGAGATTGTGCCACTGCACTCCAGCCTGGGCAACAGAGCAAGACTGTCTCAAAAAAANGACAGAGCAAGATCCTCTCTCAAACAAGACCCTTCCTCATTTCTGCATTCCAAATCTTTTACTAGTTCATCTAATAGGCAGACCCCATCCACATCCAGCACTGTAGACACAAGGCAGTTCTCAAAAACGTTGCTCTTAAGTTTCTGACCTTTCCAGTTAGAAAAAAAGACTGACTGGAAGTTGAGTGAGCCAATCCATGATATCCATCACACTGAGAGAACAAAGAAAGCTTTGGTACAAAAGGCGTTTTTATGGGTCAGGCCCGGTGGCTCGTGCCTGTAATCCTAGCACTTTGGGAGACCAAGGTGGGTGGATCACTTGAGGTCAGGAGTTCGAGACAAGCCTGGCCAACACGGTGAAGCCCCATTTCTACTAAAAACACAAAAATTAGCTGGACGTGGTGGTGGGCACCTGTAATCCCAGCTACTCGGGAGGCTGATGCAGGACAATCGCTCGAACCCAGGAGGTGGAGGCTGCAGTGAGCCGAGATTGTGCCACTGCACTCCAGCCTGGGCAACAGAGTCGCCACTCAGTCACAAAAAAAAAAAAAGGGTGTTTTTATGAAGAAGAGCAAGTCATTTTTTGGCTGTTGTGGAGAATGTGAATAGGAGTATGTCAGGAGTCTTTCGAAAGAAGTTAAGATTTGATCCTAAAACATCAAAGGAAGAACAATATGATCAGATGTATTTTTTGAAAACGAATTTTGGCAGCAAGTCATAGGATAGATTAGAAAAGACCAGCACTGGAAGCCAGATAACCTGGTGTTACTCATGGTGAACAGAACCCTGGTTTTGTTTACTTTATTCGAATATTTCATAATTTTATTTTAAATTCATTTTGATTTGATACTGTCCTATTTTCAAAACACACTCTCTGCTATGAGCTTATAAAAGATGATCTTATTCATTGCTCTCCTTTTTGTTAAAACATTTTATTATGAAAGATTTTCAGATGTACAAATAAATTGAAAGGCTGGTGCGATGGACACCAGGCACCTACCCACTGGTTTCAACACTTGTTTACTATGTTGTTCTCTCGCTCTTGCTCAGTCTCTCTCTGTCTGAAATTTTTAGCTGAAGCATTCCAAGTAAGTTGCAGATACAATGCAATCTCATCTCTAAGAATTTAGCATGGGTGTCCTAAAGAAATTCTCATCCATCATCAATGTCAATATCACACCTCATAAAGTTACCAATCATTCTCTAATACATCTATTGTCCAATCCACATTACAATTGTGTTCCACATGTCTTTTTCGGCTGTTCTTTCTCCCTTCCAAATTAGGTCCTAATAAAGGTTTACACCTTGCTAGTTAAATATTTTTTAATTTAATGATTTTTTTTTTTTTTTTTCTATAGAGATGGGGTTTTGTCATGTTACCCAGGCTGGTCTGGAACTCCTGGGCTCAAGCAATCCTTCCTCCTCTGCCTCCCAAAGTGCTGGGATTACAGGTGTGAGCCACCGTGCCTGGCCAGTTACACCTCTTTTAATCTAGAAATTTCACCAGGTTTCTCTAGTTATCTTAAAAAAAAAAAAGTCAACTTTTTTTTTTTTTTTGAGACCAAGTTGAGCTCTGTGGGCCAGTGGCATGATCTCAGCTCACTGCAGTCTCTGTCTTGCGGGTACAAGCCATTCTCCTGCCTCAGCCTCCCAAGTAGCTGGGATTACAGTTGAGCACCACCATGCCTTGGTATTTTTGGTAGAGATGGGGTTTCACCATGTTGGCCAGGATGGTCTTGAACTCCTGACCTCAAGTGATTCGCCTCCCTTGGCCTCCCAAAGTGCTGGAACTCACAGGCACGAGCCACCGTGCGCAGCCCACGTTGACTTTTTGAAGAGATATGTGGGTCAGGTATGGTGGTTCACGCCTGTAATCCCTGTACTTTAAGAGGCGAAAGCAGGAGGATTGCTTGAAGCTCGTTCAAGACCAGTCTGGGCAACATAGTGAGATTCCTGTCTCTACAAAAAAA
>NW_016808087.1:395247-420961 GCF_001698545.2 Rhinopithecus bieti
GTGTTTATAGTATTATCTGATGGTAGCTGGTATTTGTGTGGGATCAGTGGTGATATCCCCTTTATCGTTATTTATTGTGTCTATTTGATTCTCTTCTCTTTTCTTCTTTATTAGTCTGGCTAGTAGTGGTCTATCTATTTTGTTAATCTTTCAAAAAATCAGCTCCTGAATTCATCGATTTTTTCAAAGGGTTTTCCATGTTTCTATCTCCTTCAGTCCTGCTCTGATCTTAGTTATTTCTTGTCTTCTGCTAGCTTTTGAATTTGTTTGATCATGCTTCTCTAGTTCTTTTAATTGTAACGTTAGGGTGTTGATTTTAGATCTTTCACGCTTTATCCTGTGGGCATTTAGTGCTATAAATTTCCCTCTAAACACTGCTTTAGCTGTGTCCCAGAGATTCTTGTACATTGTGTCTTTGTTCTAATTGGTTTCAAAGAACTTATTTATTTCTGCCTTAATTTCGTTATTTATCCAGTAGTTATTCAGAAGCAGGTTGTTCAGTTTCCATGTCCTTGTGTGGTTTTGAGTTTCTTAATCCTGAGTTCTAATTTGATTGCACTGTGGTCCGAGAGACTGTTTGTTGTGATTTCCGTTCTTTTGCATTTGCTGAGGAGTGTTTTACTTCCCATTAGGTGGTCAATTTTAGAATAAGTGCAATGTGTTGCCAAGAAAAATTTATATTCTGTTGAGTTGGGGTGTAGAGTTCTATAGATGTCTATTACGTCTGCTTGGTCCAGAGCTGAGTTCAAGTCCTGAATATCTTTGTTAGTTTTCTGGCTCATTGATCTGTCTAATATTGACAGTGGGGTGTTAAAGTCTCCCACTTTTATTGTGTGGGAGTCTAAGTCTCTTTGTAGGCCTCTAAGAACTTGCTTTATGAATCTGGGTGCTCCTGTATTGGGTGCATATATATATTATGATAGTTAGCTCTATTTGTTTCATTGATCCCTTTATCATTATGTAATGCCCTTCTTTATCTGTTTTGATCTTTGTTGGTTTAAAGTCTGTTTTATCAGAGACTAGGATTGCAACTCCTGCTTTTTTTTGCTTTGCATTTGCTTGGTAAATATTCCTCCATCCCCTTATTTTGAGCCTATGTGTGTCTTTGCACGTGAGATCGGTCTCCTGAATACAGCACATTGATGGGTCTTGACTCTTTATCCAGTTTGCCAGTCCATGTCTTTTAATTGGGGCATTTAGCCTATTTACATTTAAGGTTAATATTGTTATGTGGGAATTTGATCCTGTCATTATGGTTCTAGCTGATTATTTTGCCTGTTAGTTGATGCAGTTTCTTCATAGTCATGATGGTCTTCACAATTTGGTATGTTTTTGCAGTGGCTGGTGCTGGTTTTTCCTTTCTATGTTTAGTGCTTCCTTAAGGAGCTCTTGTAAGGCAGGCCTGGTGGTGACAAAAATCTCTCAGCATTTGCTTGTCTGTAAATGATTTTATTTCTCCTTTGCTTATGAAGCTTAGTTTGGCTGGATATGAAATTCTGGGTTGGAAATTCTTTTCTTTAAGAATGTTGAATATTGGCACCCCCATCCCCTGCCCTTCTGGCTTGTAGGATTTCTCCAGAGAGATCCACTGTTAGTCTGATGGGCTTCCCTTTGTGGGTAACCTGACCTTTCTCTCTGGGTGCCCTTAACATTTTTTCCTTCACTTCAGCTTTGGTGAATCTGACAATTATGTGTCTTGGAGTTGCTCTTCTCAAGGAGTATCTCTGTGGTGTTCTCTGTATTTCCTGAATTTGAATGTTGGCCTGTTTTGCTAGGCTGAGGAAATTCTCATGGATAATATCCTGAAGAGTATTTTCCAGCTGGGTTCCATTCTCCCTGTCTCTGTCAGGTATACCAATCAAACGTAGGTTTGGTCTTTTCACATAGTCCCATATTTCTTGGAAGCTTTGTTCGTTCCTTTTCATTCTTTTTTCTCTAATCTTGTCTTCATGCTTTATTTCATTAAGTTGATCTTCAGTCTCTGATATCCTTTATTTTGCTTGATCGATTCAGCTTTCGATACTTGTATATGCTTCACGAAGTTCTCGTGCTGTGTTTTTCAGCTCGATCAGGTCATTTATGTACTTCTCTAAACTGGTTATCCTAGTTAGCAATTCCTCTTACCTTTTTTCAAGGTTCTTAGCTTCCTTGCATTGTGATAGAACATGCTCCTTTAGCTCAGAGGAGTTTGTTATTACCCACTTTCTGAAGCCTACTTCTGTCAATTCATCAGTCTCATTCTCTGTCCAATTTTGTTCCCTTGCTGGCAAGGAGTTGTGATTCTTTGGAGAAGAAGAGGCATTCTGGGTTTTTGGAATTTTCAGCCTTTTTGCACTCGTTTTTCCTCATCTTCGTGGATTTATCTACCTTTGGTCTTTGATCTTGATGACCTTTAGATGGGGATTTTGAGTGGATGTCCTTTTTGTTGGTGTTGATGCTATTCCTTTCTGTTTGTTAGTTTTCCTTCTAACAGTCAGGCCCCTCTGCTGCAGGTCTGCTGGAGTTTGCTGGAGGTCCACTCCAGACCCTGTTTGCCTAGGTATCACCAGCAGAGGCTGCAGAACAGCAAAGATTGCTGTCTGTTCCTTCCTCTGGAAACTTCTTCCCAGAATGGCACCTATCAGATGCCAGCCGGAGCTCTCTTATATGAGTTGTCTGTCGACCTCTGCTGGGAGCTGTCTCCCAGTCAGGAGGCACGGGGGTCAGGGACCCACTTGAGGAGACAGTCTATCCCTTATCAGAGCTCAAACACTGTGCTGGGAGATCCACTGCTCTCTTCAGAGCCAGCAGGCAGGAATGTTTAAGTCTGCTGAAGCTGTGCCCACAGCTTCTCTGTCCCTGGGAGACAGGAATTTTATCTATAAGCCCCTGACTGGGGCTGCTGCCTTTCTTTCAGAGATGCCCTACCAGAGAGGAGGAATCTAGAGAGGCAGTCTGGCTACAGAGGCTTTGCGGAGCTGTGGTGGGCTCTGCACGGTCTGAACTTCCCGGAGGCTTTGTTTTCACTGTGAGGGGAAAACTGCCTACTCAAGTCTCAGTAGTGATGGACGCCCCTCCCCCCACCAAGCTCAAGTGACCCAGGTTGACCTCAGACTGCTGTGCTGGCAGCAAGAGTTTCAAGCCAGTNAGATTGCTGTCTGTTCCTTCCTCTGGAAACTTCTTCCCAGAATGGCACCTATCAGATGCCAGCCGGAGCTCTCTTATATGAGTTGTCTGTCGACCTCTGCTGGGAGCTGTCTCCCAGTCAGGAGGCACGGGGGTCAGGGACCCACTTGAGGAGACAGTCTATCCCTTATCAGAGCTCAAACACTGTGCTGGGAGATCCACTGCTCTCTTCAGAGCCAGCAGGCAGGAATGTTTAAGTCTGCTGAAGCTGTGCCCACAGCTTCTCTGTCCCTGGGAGACAGGAATTTTATCTATAAGCCCCTGACTGGGGCTGCTGCCTTTCTTTCAGAGATGCCCTACCAGAGAGGAGGAATCTAGAGAGGCAGTCTGGCTACAGAGGCTTTGCGGAGCTGTGGTGGGCTCTGCACGGTCTGAACTTCCCGGAGGCTTTGTTTTCACTGTGAGGGGAAAACTGCCTACTCAAGTCTCAGTAGTGATGGACGCCCCTCCCCCCACCAAGCTCAAGTGACCCAGGTTGACCTCAGACTGCTGTGCTGGCAGCAAGAGTTTCAAGCCAGTGGATCTTAGCTTGCTGGGCTCTGTGGTGCTGGGATCCACTGAGCGAGACCGCTGGGTTCCCTGGCTTCAGCTCCCTCTCCAGGGGAGTAAATGATTCTGTCTCACTGGCATTCCAGGCACAACTGGGGTATGAAAACAAACCCCTACAGCTAGCTTGGTGTCTGCCCAAAGGACCACCCAATTATGCAATTGAAACCCAGGGCCCTGGTGGTGTAGGCATACAAGGAAATATCCTGGTCCGCAGGTTGTGAAGACTATGGGAAAAGCTTAGTATCAGGGCGGAATGCACCATTTCTCACAGCACAGTCCCCTCAGGGCCTCCTTTGGCAAGGAGAGGGAGTTCCCTGACCCCTTGCACTTCCTGGGTGAGGCAATGCCCCAGCCTGCTTCGGCTTGCTCTCTGTGGGCTATACCCACTGTCTAGTAAGTCCCAATGAGATTAACTGGGTGCCTTAGTTGGAAATGCAGAAATCACCCATCTTCTGTGTTGATCTCACTGGGAGCTGCAGACCAGAGCTGTTCCTATTTGGCCATCTTCCACCCTGTCCCACTAAGTTATTACAAAGCATTGTGTTAAAAAAATGACTTTAAATAACTTTTTTTCTCTATGGTATAGTATCATCTTGACAAATAATCAGGTTCAGTTCTTTCCTTTTCACTTTAATTTTTGATCTGTTTTCCTAACATTTTATTGTACAAATTTTAAAACGTAAAACATATAGAAATATTGAAACAGTTGTACAGTGAACACATCCCCCCACTAACCGGACACTGTGATTAATATATGTAATCCCAATTTGCTTCATCTCCTAATTCTATCCATCATCAACCCAACATAGTTTTTGAAAAAGTTCAAAATAAGTTGCAGACATAGTGTTCTCTACCTTTCTCTATTTCAAACTACTTATCATTAATTATGGTTCAATATTTGTTTATTATGCTTAAGGTAATTAACCTAAAATGCAATGCGCAAATCTTAAGTGTACCATTCCATCAATTTTGACAAATGCCTACACTTGTCAAAGTGAAAATCCAAACCCCAAAAATATATGGTGTTATCATCACCCTAGAAAGTTCTCTCACACCTTTTTTCGTCAATAGTTAACAACTATCCCAAAGGCAAACATTGTTATTAATTTTTCCACTGTAGATTAGTTCTAAAACTTGATTTAAATGGAATCACACAGTGATATGGTTTGGATTTGTGTCCCCACCAAATCTCATGTCAAATTGTAATCCCCAATGTTGGAGGTGAGGCCTGGTGGGAGGTGGTTGAATTATGGGGGTGGATTTCTCATGAGTGGTTTAGCACCATCTTCGAGGTGTTGTTCTCATAATAGTGAGTGAATTCTCCTGAGATCTGGTTGTTAAAACATGTGCAGCACCTTCTGCCTTGCTCTCTTGTTCCTGCTCCTGCCATGTAAGACGTGCCTTTCCCCTCTTCGCCTTCTGCCATGACTGCAAGCTTCCTGAAGCCTCCTCAGAAGCTGAGCAGATGTCAACATCATGGTTCCTATATAGCCTGTGGGACTACAAGCCAAGTAAGCCTCTTTTATTTATAAATTACTCAATCTCAAGTATTTCTTTATATCAATGCAAGAACCAACTAAAACATACAGTATGTGATTTCTTTCACTTGGTGTGATTTTTAGATTAATCTATGTTGTAACATGCATTAATAGCCCATTTTGTTTATTTCTTTTTTTTAGCAATGCTGCTAAATGAATAGTGTATTTCCTATTTTATTGTTGAGTAGTGGTTCATTGTATAGCTATACCACAGTTTGTTCTTTCATTCACCTGTTGATGGACAGCCACGCTATTTTCAGTTTTGGATTATTATGAATAAAGCTGTTGTTGACCAATAAAAAGCTGAACTTTGTAAAATATTTGAAGAAGTTTATTCTGAGCCAAATATATAAGACCATGGCTCAGAACACAGCCTCAAGAGGTCCGGAGAACATGAGCGCAAGGTGTTGGGTTACCACTTGGTTTTATACCTTTTAGGGAGACAGAAGTTACAGGCAAAGATGTAAATCAATACATGTAAGATATACATTGATTTGGCCCAGAAAGGTGGGATATCTTGAAGAGGGTAGCCATGGGTCATAGGTGGAGTCAATGATTTTCTGAGTGACAATTTGTTGAAAAGGTTAAGCTTTGCCTAAAGAGTTGAAGTTAGCAGAAAGAAATGATTGAGTTAAGATAAGGGGGAAGCCAAGGTTCTTGTTATGTAGATGAAGCCTCCAGGTAGCAGGCTTCAGAGAGAATAGATGATAACTGTCTCTTATTAGACCTTAAAAGATGTCAGTCTCTTAGTTAAGTCTCTCCTGAATAAGGAAAAGACCTGGAAAGGGAAGGGAATTCTCTACAAAATGCAAACTTTCCCCATAAAAGATGACTTTGGAGGGCCATTTCAATACATGTCAAATAAATATATTTTGGGATGAAATACTTTGATTTCCTTCAAGGCCTGCTATACTTCATGTGATGTTATATCAGGCGTAGGTTGGAGTACAGTATCTCATTGCTACAAAGAGTTTGTTTTGTCAGTCTTAGGATCTCTGTTTTAATATTAATGGTGGTCAATTTTGCTTAAACTTCAACAAGATGGGGTATAACGAGGCATGTTTGACCTACCTTCCCCTCATAGCCTAAAATAGTGTTTAGGTTTTCTTTAGGATCCCCTTGGCCAATCAGGAGAGAGGGTCCATTTAGTCAGATGGGAGGCTTAGAATTTCATTTTTGTTTCACACTGTTACGAACACGCTTGTACAAATATTTTGTAGACATATATTTTATTTCTCTTGGGTACATTAGAGGTGGAATTGCTGGGTTGGGGTAAATATATGTTTAGTTTTATAAGAAAGTGATGGATCTTTTTCCTAAATGGTTATAACGTTTCAAATTCCCACCAACCATACATAGGTGTTCCAGTTACTCCACGCACTTGCCAACATTTAGTACTGTTGTTTTTAAATGTTTTAAAGCCATTTTGGTAAATGTGTAGTGGATTTTTTGTTTAATTTCTAGAGTATGTAAAACATTATTGAAACCATGTTTGTAAAAATTATGACAATGAGAAAAATATGACATAGGACAATTATGACAGTGAAAGAGGTCTGACCTAACTGACCCTATCTTACCTTTAACTTCAAAGCTGCCCTTGTTCATTCCTGGGCATAGGCTGAGCTAACTATAGGAGGAATTTAGTTTATAGTTTAACTTTAAAACAAAGATGGTAATAGTCCTTCCCCAAAACAAAGCCCTTTCTTGCTTGGGGAAAAGACTGCCTTTGTAAAACTAATAAATTAGCCACAAGTTTAGAAATTATGGCCCAGGAGTCATGCAGCCAGAGGCCACCAGATTCCTAACCTCATCAATTGCTCCTATAGATAACATTACTATTGTAAGACCTAAGACGATTGATGTTCAAAGTATTTTTATGACTGCATTCTGTTGAACCAGCTGCTGCTACCCAGAATGGTAAACTGGCTCATCTGGTCTTGTGCCTCCAACCCAGGAACTGACTCAAAGCAAGAGGATGGCTTTCTATGATTTCGTCCCTGGCCCAAACAATCATCATTCCCCATTCCTTAGCCTCTGTTTGCCAAACTATCTTTAAAAACTTCCTAGCCTCTATTCCATGTGTGGTGGAGCATGCCTGCCATCCTAACACTTTGGGAGGCCAAAGAGGGGTGGATCACTTGAGCTCAGGAGTTTGAGACAAGCCTGGGAAACATGGTGAAACCCCATGTCTACAAAAAATACAAAAATTAGCCAGGCGTGGTGGCATGCATCTGTAGTCCCAGCTACTTGGGAGGCTGGAGTGGGAGGATTGCTTGAGCCCAAGAGGTTGAGGTTGCAGTGAGCCGTGATCATGCCACTGGACTCCAGTTTGGGAGACAGAGCAAGACCCTGTCTGGAAAACAAAACAAAACAAAAAACAATAAAAAATTTAAAAAAACCTGGCCTCTGAATTTTCAGGAGGCTGAACTTAGTAATAATAAAACTCTGGTCTCCTGTTTAGCTGGCTCTGTGTGTATTAAACTCTCTACTGCAATTCTCTTGTCTTGATAAATTGATTCTATCTGGGCAAGAAGAACCCATGAGGTGGTTACATTGTGATCTTTCTCTGATTAAAATAAAAGTTTTACTTTCTCATTATTTCTGGGCCTTAGTATCAATCACTCAATCACATAAACTAAAGCCTGCATGTGATTTTGGATATTATCTAATTTATCTAATTTTACAAGTGAAGAAATTGATGCTCAGGGAGCTTTTCAAGTATACACCAAGAAGCCTGCAGCATGGGAAACCTCTTAGCCCCAGCTCACTGCTCTTTCTACTCAGCAAAGTCCCTGTCATTTGCTGATGACAACCTCTTTCTGCAAAAAGTCCTTTATTTCTGACTTCAAAGAAACAATATGGCTGACCGGGGGGCAAATGTGATTTTTTTTTTGAATCAGGGTCTTGCGCTGTCACCCAGGCTGGTGGTGTGGTGGTGTGATCATGGCTCACTGCAGCCTTGACCACCTGGGCTCAAGTAATCCTCCTACCTCAGCCTCCTGAATAGCTGGGAACAAAGCCATACACCACCACCCCTGGTGGTTAACTTTTCTATTTTTTGTAGATACAGTATCTCTCTATGTTGTCCAGGCTTCTCTTGAACTCCTGGCCTCAAGCAATCCTCTTGCCTCAGCCTCTCAAAATGCTAGGATTACAGGTGTGAATCACTATGCCAAATCAAATGAGATTTTTTTTTTTTTTTTTTGAGGTGGAGTCTTGCTCTGTCACCCAGGATGGAGTGCAGTGGCATGATCTCAACTCACTGCAACCTCTGCCTCCCAGGTTCAAGCAATTCTCCTGCCTCAGCCTCCTGAGTAGCTGGGACTACAGGTGCACGCCACCATGCTCATGCCCAGCTAATTTTTCTGTATTTTTAGTAGAGACAAGGTTTCACCATGTTGGCCGGGCTGGTCTTGAACTCCTGACCTCAAGAGATCTACCTGCCTCAGCCTCCCAAAGTGCTGAGATTACAGGGGTGAGCCACTGTGCCCGGCCCTAAAATACAATCATTTTGAATAAAGTTTTAATCTTTTTTTTTGTTCTATTGATTGATGACTGTAACGCTCTGATAAGGATTTATCCATCATTTAGGAAATGACTTGATGAAGTTGGTAGGGACTGATAATTGGATAAGATGAAGCCCCGGGAGGTTCTTTCCTTTCTGTGTCTCAAACATTATTTTTTGAAGTGTAACAACAATTTACACAAATTTTCTAATGACTAATATTCTCTTTTCTTATCAACTTGTTAAAAGTTCTTTGTAAAGGGAAATAATTTCTCTCATAGACTTATGTTCTATTTGAAGAACATTTTCAAATGTACATTGTTTTAAGGAAAAAGTTTTAAAGGTCAAAGAGATTTAAAGATGCGGATTTTAAGCCACCTTATCACAGATACCCTAACCAAATGGCATTAAGAAAAAGTAGAGCATTACCTCGTACACTCAAATTAACATCTGAATTAAGGGAAACATTTACTTCTAGGTGGGGAAATTTTTATTAGCAAAACTTCACTGACATTTAAGAAAAAATCCTGGAACATGTGTTTATAAGTTTCAGCTTTCTGTGCATGAAGTTCACTTCATGTCATTCCTAGTAAATGATCTCTGGAAAAGTATGAAGACACAGTGCTAGGTGTGGCCAAATGTGTCTTCTTTGACATCTTTTAATAAAAATCCACACATAATGACTTGTAATTTTACAACATTTACTAGGCATCTATTTACTTATTAGAGGTGAGGGTTTAAGGATATGTTCCGTGAGAAACATAGCAATATAGGCCAGGCATAGTGACTGACACCTGTAATCACAGCACTTTGGGAGGCCGAGGTGGGTGGATCAACTGAGGTCAGGAGTTCGAGACCAGCCTGGCCAATATGGTGAAATCTTGTTTCTACTAAAAATACAAAAAAGTAGCTGGGCATGGTGGCAAGTGCATGGAATTCTAGGTGCTTGGGAGGCTGAGGCAGGAGAATCGCTTGAACCCGGAGGCAGAGGTTGCAGTGAGCCGAGATCATGCCACTGCACTCCAGCTTGGGCGACAAGAGTGAAACTCCATCTCAAAAAAAAATTTCCAGAGTTGATGTTGTTCACATTCTCCTGACCAGAAATCCCCCTAAGATGGATCCTTGGAAAATTTTAGACTTGGACTAAGTCTATAATGATTCATAAACACAAGGGAATTTTATAAAATAACGAATGAGAGCATCTTCTACATGCCAGTCAATCTGGTAGGTTCGGGCATATAGAGATGGAGAATACCGTCTTTGCCCATCCATTGAGCAAGGGTTTTGGCAAGGCTATGGAGCAAAAGGAATTCCCATACACTGCTGCTGAGGAAGAAAACTGTGGTAACTCCACTGGAAAAGAGTTTGTCTTAAAAATTTTTTTCAAGACACAGTCTCACTTTGTTCCCAAGCTGGAGTCCAGCAGTGTGATCATAGCTCACTAAAGCCTCAAACTCCTGGGCTCAAGCGATCCTTCTACGTTAGCCTCCCAAGTAGCTGGGACTATAGGCACATGCCACCACGCCTGGCTAATTTTTTTATTTTTATTATTTTAGACACAGGATCTTACTATGATGGCCAGGCTGGTCTCGAACTCCTGGGCTGAAGCAATCCTCTCATTTTGGCTTCCCAAAGTGCTGGGATTACAGGTGTGAGCCACTGTGCCTGGCCCAGTGTGGCATTTTCTACTAAAGCTGAACACGTGTATACTCTTTGAGTCAGCAGTTCTTTCTCATACATGCCTGTGAGTAATGCATGTATACATGTGCCAGGATTCTTGTAAAAGAATGGTTTCAGAAGCATTGTTTATTGTAGCTCCAAACTGGGCCGTCAACTTTAGAAAGAATAAATAAATTGTGGGACATCACAAGCAATGGAAATCTAGACAGAAGAGAAAATAAACTGCAGCTGAATGCAATAACATCCTGGAATCTTAAACTTGGTATCTAGTGAAAAGAAGACGACAAGAGAGAACACTCACAAGATGACATTATTTCTTTAAAATTCAACACCATGAAAAATTAAACTTTACTTTTAAGCGTACATACAAAGGTAGTGAAACGATAAAGAAAAGTGAAGACGTGATTATCAGAAGGGCAAGGACCGTAGTTATTTCCAGGAGCATGTGAGCAGGGTATGGCTGAAACAAAACACATGAGGTTTCAGGGAGTGCTGATTTGCATGCAGGTTCACAGATTTTCAAAACGTAATGATTTAATATACTGTATATTTATTTCATGCATTCTTCCATATGTTGCTATAACTGAAAAATTTTTTAAAAGATCAAATTTACAATCCCACCTTGAATTTAGAGTGATAATGAGGTTAAATGAGATTTGGCCAGCAGGGCTAGGAAGGTGAGAATAAGTCCTCACTCTGAGGATCAGTCTTGGAGGGAAAGAAGGAAATTAGCAGAGAAGGAAAGAGCTTTCTAGGCAGAGGCAAGACTCACGCTAAAGTCTTCTTTGCCTATTTCACACCTTTGGCACTGCAATTCTTCCCTCTAGTCTGGCACTCCAGGTGAGTGTGAGGGTTTAAGAAATGGGGTCCCCAAGGCAGGTCAGAGGCCAGAATATGTCCTGTTCATGTTTAGATTTACTAGAGACTTTTGGAAGCAAGAACATTTTGTGATGAAGTAAAAGGAATATCTAAGATATCCCTCCTTTTCCCTTAAAACAAGGAAATACAAACCAATGGAAAAACCAAGGAATATGTAAAGAAAAGAAGAGAAAACTAAGGAAAACTTGAGAAAATTCAGGCACAGATACAAAGGGGAAGAGAGAGAAGGGAATGAGTCAGGTGGGAAATAGAGAAAAGAGATTAAAGATATAAGAAGATAAACGTATAGGGAAGCATTGCAGTGCAAAAGGGAAGAAATAAACAAAGAAGAAATTGGAAGCTGCGTTCTTAAGATCTCTCTTAGATGAAAAAGGGGAGAGATACATGACAGAAAAGTAAAAAAGTTTTAGCAGAAAAAAAGAGAAATGATCAGAAATGTTTAATAGAAACATGAAAATTAGAAGTTCATGGGGCAAAAATAAAATGTGGCTTATTTTTATTTCTCTTTCTTAAAAGAGCAAACATTTGCAGGAAATCAAAAGGGCTCAAATTTCAAAGATCAACAGAACCAAGTGATGGGAAAAACCTTTGTTAAGAGAAACAAGAATGGCATAAGAGGAATCTTAATAGTTTGATAATTTAAAGAGGCTAAGGTAAATACTCAAGCAAAAGAACCAAAAACTATGTAAGAGTTATGATGCCAGAGAAAATAAGGAAGAAGAAAAAAGATAAACACTGTTAGGTTTTCTAACTTGCAAGTCTCTCTCCCTCTTACTCTGCTAAGAGTAAAAGAAAAGGCGGAAAGAAGAGATGAAAAACACCACAAAGCCACCCCTTTTGGGTCATTCCAACTCATTAAAACAGGGAAAAACCAACTATTGCAGAAGGGAATGGTGAGCCTGGTAAAAGGTGGGAGGAGGATGGGAAAATGCAAGAAGAGGGTTGCTAAAGTTATGAGTTCATTTTCCCTCGCCCCCTCAGGGTACCATACTCACTAGGCTGGAATGGCAAGTTTCGCTCCAGCAAATGAAGCAGCAAGGAAGTGACTTCATAAAAATCTTCCTCTGCTCTAGGGTAATGTGAGCCTTTCACGATTTAACTCAGTTTACCACATCTTGACCTAGTTGAAAACTGGGTCAGACTATTTTTCTTGAACGGAAGCCTAAAACCACCCTACCTTAAATGAATTTCTATTTTGCACTATTTTCTATATTCAGTTTCTCTTTTACCTTTTGGAGATGCTAACAAAATTACTCAAGCCAGTTAAAGACCCTGGACTCAGAATCCATAGACAGAGGAAAAGGAATCAGGGATTTCACAGGGAAGTTGGAAGACTTGCTTCAGACTTCCTCCTGGTGGGGCCCTGGGTGTTTATTTAAGTGACAATCAGCCCATTTCAGTCATGACTTTCCTCCCTCTCTGAGCAATTATTGAGGCACAGATGAACTCCATTTTGGCTCAAAGAGTTTGTAAACCAAAAATAAAATTGCAAGGCCCCTCCCACCATCTGAATGGACCCCTCTTCTCGGACAAGGGCATTCCAAAGTTGGTTCAGCCCATGATGGGAAGGGAGGATTGGACATGCCTCATTACACCCTCCTCCCTTTGGGGAGCCAATCAGCATTAACATCGACACAGACCTTAAAGTCTGGTAAGAAACACTTACAGTCTATTCTCGTGGAAGACTGCTACTTGGAGGCTTCATCTGCATGATAAAACTTTGATCTTCACAACCCCTTATTGTCCTAAACCAGACACTCATTTCTATTGATTCCAGGTCTTTAGATAGTAACTCTTTCAACCAATTGTCAATCAGAAAAATTTTAAATCTACCTATAACCTCGAAGCCCCACTGCTTCGAGTTATCCTGGCTTTCCAGACTGAATCAATGTACATCTTACATGTATTGGATTAATGTCTCCTGTCTCTCTTGAATCTATAAAACCAGGCTGTGCCTCGACCACCTTGGGCACAGGTTCTCAAGATCTCCTGAGGGCCATGTCACAGACCATTGGTCCCTCATATTTGGCTCAGAGTAAATCTCTTCAGATATTTTAGAGTTTGCCTCTTTTCCTCAGCAATTTCTATGAGGCATGGAAGAAAGTTGTCAGGAGTTGGGGAAGAGAGGAATGAGGAATAAATGAAGCTGCCCAGTTGGGTTAGGGGCAGGAACTTCCAGGACACATTGAGGAGTTTGGGAGGCTGACAGAGAGGGGCAATATGATTAAAGCAGATTAGAAGAAACACGTGGCTGGTGGAGGGATGTAAGAGAAACCTGGCCAGAGTGGGAAGCGAATTGATTCTTGATGAGTGAATGCATCCCAGCCAGGACCATAAATATTCCCTAGAGCATGATTACTCATGATCTTTTCCCCATCTGGCTGGTTGGAATAGGTATAATCCCTAAGGAAACATGCCAGATAAAATAAAATAGACGATGCCTCATTAACTTCAAATTTCAGATAAACAACATATTTTTTTTGGTGCTATTATGTCCCAGGCAATATTTGGAGCCCACTTAAAAACAAACAAACAAACAAACAAACAAACAAACAAAAAAACCCATGTGCTGTCTAGCTGAAATTCAAAGCTGCTGGGGTGTCCTATATTCGATTTGCTAAATCTGGCAACTCTATCCCCAGGGCAATCTTGGCAGTCATGAGAAAGTAGAACCCAAAGATGTTGCTGGATCTCAGAGCTGCAAGAGAAGTGCACAGGAAGGCTGCCTAGATGTTAGGACTTCTGACTTCCAAAACTATAAAAGAATACATTTGTTTTTTAAGCCACTAAAATGTGGTAGTGTGGTACAGTGACAATAGGAAACTAACACATAATCTAACACATTTTTTCCTTTTTCTGTTTCTTTGTCTACCCTATAGATAGAGACAATGCTACACTTGGAAAGCAGAACCTTATTGTTCATTTTCAGAAAAGAAAACTGAGGACATAATCAGTATTTTCATTTGTAGAGTAATTCTCAGCATTCTTTCCTTGACGCTATCTACACACTTTCTTATATTTCTCTTCCTCTTCATCTAATTCTCTCCCTCTTCCCAATTCTTTCTATTCCTGTTTCCATTGCTTTTCTTTTCTCTATCAATTACCCAACCATCATCATCCATCCATCCATCCATCCATCTATCCATCCATCCAACATCCTCTTCCATGCTTTGTTTTCATATTTCATGTAAAAGAGTACTTTTCAAGTTCACTCATATCCACTTTCCCAAAATACTTGACACATTTTATCCTTCATCCTTCCTTTCATTATGTTGTGTCACTAGTTATAGATCCATTTGAGTAAAGAAACTTTCCTTTTAAAAATGCAATACTGGCCAGGTGCAGTGGCTCACACCGGTAATCCCAGCACTTTGGGAGGCTGCGGCGAGAGGAACACAAGGTCAAGAGATCAAGACCAAACTGGCCATCATGGTGAAACCTCTTCTCTACTAAAAATACAAAAATTACCTGGGCGTGGTGGTATGCACCTGTAGTCCCAGCTACTTGAGAGACTGAGGCAGGAGAATCGCTTGAACCCAGGAGGCGGAGGTTGCAGTGATCCAAGATTGTGCCAGTGCACTCCAGCCTGGTGACAGAGTGGGACTCCATTTCAAACAAACAAACAGGCAACAAAAAAAATGCAATACCTCCAGTAGGGGTGTCAAATTTCAGCATGGGTCTGGGGCACTTGTTTAAAAGCCAGTATTTGGGAGATAATCATTTTGTAGGGCTGCGTGGCGTTCAGGTGTTTGTACATTGGTTAAGTATTTTGAAAAGTGATATGCAGAGACCACCTGTTTGCAAGACTCTGGGATTTCACAGATTGGTTTTAAAAGTTGTGGGGATGCACAGCAGAGGGGTGTTTACTAACATACAGTTTCCAGTTCTTTATCAGAGCAAAGTCATTACAAACCAATGAAAAAGCAAATGTGCTACCATTTCACTAAAGAAAGGACATTTTAACAATACAGGTGATTTGGATAGAGGCAGGAGGCAGATAAATTCTAGGCAGACAGGGGCAGGACCCCACTGACACTCCATCTTCGAGTCAAAAGCCTGAAACCCGTGGCCCAAAGTGAGAACTTCTATCCCTTTTGCCTGCTCTCTCCCAATTGGTTCTTTCTGAATAATGTCTTTTTACCAATCAAATATTGCCCTTTCCAAAACTACATAGAGCCTGTCCCACCCCCAATCCTGTGCCTATAAAGACCCCAAACTCAGTCGGTAGAAAGAGAGAATAATATGGGAAGAATAATTTTGCTATAATGAAAAACTTAAGAAAGCCCAGGAGGTAAACTTATGTTGATATATAAATTTTTAAAGAGACTATATTAAGGAGTTCAGATATTTTACCTTACTTGGGCTTATTTTTTGTTTCTTTATACAAGCTTGTCCATTTGCACATATATATTTGGTGCAGTGTGAAATGAAGTGACAATATCCTACTTCCTCCTGGATTTCATTTTTATCAGTTATTGTTAAAAATCTGTTCCCACATGCATATGTTGACAGAAATAGAAACAACTTTCTTTAAGCTATTTCATTCAATCTAAAATATTGTGACTACAGATGAAGAAGGAACCCCATGGTTTCAGCCATTTCTCCTGCTTTTCCTCATTCTCAGTAAAGATGAAAGCTGCTCTGGTTGGTGATCTGTCTGATTAGCAGGGAGAACGCCAGGGCTGGCCCCTGGGAGCTTAGGGCTGAACATCTGAGGCCAGAAAAGAGAAGTCTGGCAGAAGAAACCTCATCCTAGGTAGATACCACACCATTGACTTCTGTTAGGGAGCCACTTCTTTTTTTAAATTTTTTTATTATGTTTGGAAAATGTGATGAAAACTTGCCAGCCAGTGGTTCTCTGGCACACATCAGAATTGAAGCAGGGTTTTTCTCAATCCCTTCAGACTTGCAACAGGGGTGATCCATTTATTTGGCCTGTCGTGCTCAACCTCTCGTGGGAGGAAGCACATGAGCGAGTGAGTATAGGATCTGGCTGGCCACTTTGGGCGCTGGAAGGAGCAGACTTCATGTGGGCCCTGCAGTGGTAGCCAGGTGGGTGTTCCTGCAACCCTAAAGCCCCAGAGGGCATGCTACAATGCTCTCATCGCTCCATCAGTGACAGCAAAGGGCCACTGTGATGGCCTTTTTTGGTTTTCTGCACTAGGTGGGTCCCAAGCTCTTGTCTGGCATCCAAGGAGAATGAGGTCGCATGGACACCTGAAGGATGGTGAAAGTGGAGAATTTTATTTAGCGATGAAAATGGGTCTCAGCAGAGAGGGAAGCTGGAGATGGGGCAGGACAGACCAATAATCTCCTGAAGTCCAAAGTTAAGCCATCTCTCCTCTGAAGTCCGGCTGTCCCTCTGAAGCCAAGTAACCTCTCTCCAGTCAAGTCACTTCTCTCTTTCTACCGACTGAGTTTGGGGTCTTTATAGGCACAGGATTGGGGGTGGGACAGGCTCTAGGTAGTTTTGGAAAGGGCAATATTTGATTGGTAAAAAGACATTATTCAGAAAGAACCAATTGGGAGAGAGCAGGCAAAAAGGGATAGAAGTTCTCACTTTGGGCCACGGGTTTCAGGCTTTTTGACTCGAAGATGGAGTGTCAGTGGGGTCCTGCCCCTGTCTGCCTAGAATTTATCTGCCTCCTGCCTCTATCCAAATCACCTGTATTGCTTTTAAAACAGTTACTTGATCCTAACTCAGACCTATAGGGTCTGAGTTTCTGGGAGGTTTGGCATGGGTAGTTTATTTTTCTTAGACCACACAAGTGACCTGATGCTCACCTTTGTTAAGAATCTTGCCATGCATCAGTGGTTCTCACCCCTGGCTGCCTGTTACTGGGAGAAGTGCCTGGGCCTTACTTGGGAATGCTTAGCATCGGAATATCTGGTTGAGGATGATGGGGCTGGACATCAGTGGTTTCTAAAAGCTCCCCACATGACTCTACTTTGCACCTGGGGTAAAGAATTTCAGGTGAAATACGTTTGGATTCACATAACTGCATACAGTTTCAGGAGTTCAGTGTAAGGAACCCTGCACATGATAGTTTGAAGCCAGTCTTTCGTGTGACTGAATAAATCACAGGGCTTCCTCAGGAGGCAGACCCAGGACAAGCACTGTGATACTAACTAATGCTTCCTGAGGACTTTCTGGGTCCCTGGCCCCATTTGAAAGGTTTCCACTTATTGCTATATCTCTCAGGGACTCAACAAGGTCAGCATTTTTATTATCCTCATTTTACAGGAGAGGGAATGAAGGTCAAATCAATTGTCTGGATTCATGCCCCTGAGTAATGCTGTAACCTGGCTCAGCACTCGTTCCCTTAACCAGAATCATGGGCAGGAGGAAGAAGAGCTTGGCTGGGAAAGGATTTGGAGGGGATTGTTGAGAAGGGAAGTTAACCGAGAAGCTCCCAGCATGCTGGCAAGCCAGTATGTTGGCAAGTAAGGGTGAGTCAGCTTTGCTAAGTGCAGAAGCTGAAGGAAAGGCACTTGGGAACATACCTGGGCGGGAAGGAGAGTTGGTGCATGAAGTTTGTTTGATCAAAGACAAACTTCCTTGTCCTATTTCAAACATTTCCCAGAGCTTTGTACCCAGAGGAGAGGATGAAGACTGTTTTTCAGTGTGAGGTATGAGGCATGTAAACTGTAAAGTGCCCTTCAGTGGTGAGCTCTTCTTATTACCATGTGACCGCTCAAAGAAAAGTAATTTGAATGGAAGGTATAGTATTATACCTGCAGTCTCTAGAATGAAGGCAGTCATGGCCCCTTTCCTTTGTATTGTTCCAACCACACCAAGAGAAGCAGCCATGCTTTGAAAGGAGAAAAGAAGATCAGGAAAATGCTCTTAGAGGATGGAGTCATGAAGATGAGAGCACTGGAAACTGTGGTGTGAGTAACCAGTGGAGTTTCGAGGTGATCTTGAAGGCCATGTAAATCTGGCTTCCGCTGGGCTGTCCTATAGAAGAGAAGTTAGATATGCCAGATACAGTTCCAAGGGCTAAACTGGTAGGCAGAGGCAAGAGGTTTTATCGTATTAGAAGAAAGCTATCTATCTCCAGCTGTCTTGAGAAGAGTATTGTTTGTTACCAGAAAGAACCAAGATATGGTGAACAATAGCTACAAAGAGAGTGCATCTTTCAAGGTCTTTGTAACTAACATTCAGTAGTTCTGTGATGATTCCTCAACCTCACTCAGTTACGGAACAAGAGTTTATTGGCGTTGTGCTGAACTTGAGTGATGCAGTGGTGAATTCGTTGACTTGGCAAGTAAAGGAGACAGAGAAATAAACAACTCCATTCCTATACTTATTCCAAGACCTAGGTGTTGAGTTCAGGTTCTTTAGCACTGTGTTTCCTATTTACATTTTATTTTATTTTTTGAGACAGGATCTGGCTCTGTCACCCAGGCTGGAGTGCAATGGCACCATCTTGGCCACTGAAACCCTGCCTCCTGGGCTCAAACGATCCTTCCACCTCAGCCTTCCAAGTAGCTGGGACCACAGATGTGCACCACCACGCTCAGTTAATTTTTGTATTTTTTGTAGACATGTGTTTTTTCCATGTTCCCCAGGCTGGTCTTAAGCACCTGGGTTCAAGCAATCCTCCCTCCTCGGCCTCCCAAAGTGCTGGAATTACAGGCATGAGCCACTGTGCCCAGCCTTCTATTTATATTTTAGAGTTCTCTCTCTCTCTCTTTTATTTTTGTGTCCCTCTTTCTTTACATTTAATATCTTCTTTTCCTCTTCTGTAGCCATCTGTCTCTTAGTTGTTTTTTCTTGTATTTCCTATTCTTTCACTTACTCCATTCCTAGTACCATTAATATGTGAGTGTACTCTATCCTATATATCTAAATATCTGCTCATTGTTTCTATATTCCTGGTTACAATAGAAAAATCAAATTAGTATAGTCTTCAAATATTTAAGCATCACACATAGCTTTCATCAAACCCATGACATATTTCAGTAAAAGAGAAAATAATCCCTTCTCTCCTCCAAACCTGTTCTCTGAAAGGGGAACTTCTTTCCTCCACCTTAGTCATGGGAAGTACTGAGAAGTTTACACCAGAAATGATATCTAACACTGTATATTTTGTTACTGGATAATGAATAGCTTTCTTGTTCTGCCTAGGCTTAGCAGGCGCCAAACATTTCTAGAACAGTAGCCTCAGTAGGACAGCCAACCCTGACACTTCATTGTTTAAAAAGTGGGGGTTTCCACTGTGAAGAAACGATTTGAAGTTTTATTCTTTTCACATCTATAGGTTAAATCATGCGTGACTTTTGATAATAAGCATTTCAATATAGTTCTGCTTTACCGTGAAAGTAGAGAGCATGTAACAACATATTTTAGGAACATTAGCATTAACTTGAAGAATACTAAAAAAATAAAAATAAAAATAAAATCCCTGTAGGCAATAGCACTTTCTGTTTCAAGAGAGGAATAAATCAAGATAGTAGTAGAAGCAGAAGGCTGCATATGAGCACAGTTCTGTTACCTGTAAACTATGCGTAGGTACATTTAACCATATGTTTAAACAGTGATATAGTCCAGAAGTTTTAATATGATATTGGCCCTGTATTCTAAAGGAGGCTTTTGCCCAGATAACTTTCTACCTCCAAAAATAAATCAGACCCCAGTTAGGGTAAGATTTTCCCTGGCTTTATGCCCTACTAGATAATAGAAATTTTTTTCTTATCATTCCTGTAATGTTGCACACTTTTTGCTCATTGTATCGCTGAAAAAGATATGGCCAGTTGTCTGACTGCCAAAGAGATCATCAATTGTTAAGGGATAGGGAAATGACATTTCATGATTTGTGCCAGGTACTTTACAAGGTGGTTGTACTTATTTCTTGGGATAGTTCTACTAGGTACAGATAAACATTTGACACATGAGGCACCGAGGCTTGGCTCTGAGAAGGTCAGTAAATTGCCCACATTCTCATAGGGATTAGGTAGCAGAGTAGGGATCGAACTCCCACCTTTCTGACCCTAACCCCTCCCTTCTTTTTTTTTTTTTAGTAGAGATGGGGTTTCACCATGTTGGCCAGGCTGGTCTCAAACTCCTGACCTCAAGTGATCCACTTGCCTTGGCCTCCCAGAGTGCTGGGATTACAGGCGTGAGCCACCATTCCCGGCCTCCTAACACTCTTGAACTTTTCATCACAGCTAAGAACATGGCCCAGATTTGGGTTTAAACACCCTGCTCCCATCCTTTCTCACAGCTCAGAGAGGGCTTAGGTGGCAAGGTCACATAAAAAACTTGAGCTGGAAGGATGCCTCAGAAATGTAGTCTTTTGGTTTCTCAGCCTCCAGCTTGCAGTGGAGCCGAGTCCAAGGGGGTTGGGATGGAGCTGATGAAGCCAAAGTCCAATTCTTGCCATAGACCAAACCTTTGACCACTTGACACTCATGTGTCCCCATCTTCCCACACTTAAACTTTCAAACCACAACAGCAACAAAAAATGCTCTCATGATGGCAATAAAACCATTCCTCATGCAAATGAGAATACTTTTTTCCCAAAGCAGGACCGCAAATGTCATCAGTTGCAGGGTTCATCTCTGGGGGTTAGTCCTTCTTTCTTTTGTTTAACCACAGTCCTGTATGGTTTTACTATAACCTATGGACAAAATTATGAAGTTAACACCCACCAAAGAGCCTTATGTAAAATTGTGTTGCAGGACTTTTCCTTAGTTCAGCTAAAGATGGGGTTCTTCCTCCCACGGCCATGAAAATGTAGGCCCACAGACAATTTGAATGGTGAGTAAGACAAGAGTTTTATGGCCGGGCGTGGTGGCTCATGCCTGTAATCCCATTACTTTGGGAGGCTGAGGTGGGTGGATCACTTGAGGACAGGAGTTCAAGACCAGCCTGGCCAACAGACTATCTGTATCTCTACTAAAAATACAAAAATTAGCTGGGCACGAGGGTAGGTGCCTGCAATCCCAGCTACTTGGGAGGCTGATAATCGCTTGAACCTGGGAGGCGGAGGTTGCCATGAGCCAAGATCAAGCCATTACACTCCAGCCTGGGCGACAGAGGGAGACTCCATCTCAAAAAAAAAAAAAAAAAAAAAAAAAACCACAAAACCCAAAAACCCAGGGTTTTAGTGGGTAAAAAAGTTAGAAAATATGGAAACAGGAACTCTCAGCTAGGCCAGGGTCCCTGTTAGAGCACTTCCTGCCCAGCCATTCCAATCCCAGGTTCCACACAGGAAGAGGAGGGGCCAGGCTCCTCCCTGTTGCAAATGGCATGAACTTGTGTGGCTCCTCCCAGCATGCAGGCTGGTTGGAGAGGTTGGACTCCCTCCCACCTGGCTGTCTCAATGGTAGAAAAATGGGAGAGAGAGAAAAATATGACACAGTGGGGAAAGAAGAAATAAGTTTGCTATAACAATGAACAGTGTTCATTTCCGCAACTGACCATGAGGTTTATTTGATATTTATTGTGTCCATTTCTTACTCCACTGCCAATTCTGTGTTCTCTTTGCCTTGAGCAGGCTAGAGTCTTTATTTAGGGGGGTCATCCAAACCTTCCTTTGTGAATGGCATGAACCCTAGGAAGGTTCTTGTCATGTTGGTTCCCATGGTCTTCCATTGACTTTTACCACCTGACATGACAAGATTATTGGGTTTGAGGAATATTCTCCCATCAACTGCGTGATTTAACAGGAACTCAATTTCCCCTTGATAATCAGTCTACTCTTCTCAGCCAATGTGGTAAATCCTTCCTCCTCTCCCTGGCCCTTTTTTTTTTGGCCTGTTTATTCAGGGACAAAAGGAACCTGAAATGGCCAAAGGGTAGTTTTCAGTTACGGGAACACGGGTGTGTCTAATGGTGGAACAATTTTGTTCTTGCGATCTCAGACGTCTAAACAAGCAGTCAAATAGATCACGATCAAACTTTTTTGAGTAAATCACTGGGTGGAATGTGAAGAGATGCCACTCACATCCCCACCCTGGCCATCCAGAACAACGTGTTCTGACCATAGGAGAGACAGCACCCAAGATGATCGGGTGCTGGTTCAGAACCAAAAAACCACATCAAGAACAACACACCCCAACCTAACAAATGTTGCTTTTCTTTTCTTTCTTTCTTTTTTTTTTTGAGATGGAGTCTCGGTTCTGTCACCCAGGCCGGAGTGCAGTGGCACGGCCTCAGCTCATTGCAACCTCCACCTCCTGGGTTTATGCAATTCTCCTGCCTCAGCCTCCAGAGTAGCTGGGATTACAGATGTGCACCACCGTGCCCAGCTAATTTTTGTGTTTTTGTAGAGATGGAGTTTCGCAATGTTGATCAGGCTGGTCTCGAACTCCTGACCTCAAGTGATCCACCTGCTTCAGCCTCCCAAGGTACTGGGATTACAGGTATGAGCCACCACACCCGGCCAAGTGTTGCTTTTCCACTTGGCCCTGGAGCTGAGTGTTCTATAGGCCAGTTGCTCAGGCAAGGTATGTGGTAAGAGAAGAGAACCATTTGACTGCCTTGATTTTTGTGAGAAATAATATTGTTTGGATATCAGGATGATGGACAAGGCAGATTGTGTTGCGGGAGGGAGCACAGTAGGCAGATATAGAAAATTCTTTTTTTTTTTTTTTTTTTTTTTTTTTTGAGATGGTGTCTCGCTCTGTCGCCCAGGCTGGAGTGCAGTGGCGCGATCTCGGCTCACTGCAAGCTCTGCCTCCCGGGTTCACGCCATTCTCCTGCCTCAGCGTTCTGAGTAGCTGGGACTACAGGCGCCTGCCACCACGTCCAGCTAATTTTTTATAATTTTAGTAGAGACAGGGTTTCACTGTTTTAGCCAGGATGGTCTCGATCTCCTGACCTCGTGATCTGCCCGGCTCGGCCTCCCAAAGTGCTGGGATTACAGGTGTGAACCACCGCACCTGGCCAGACATGGAAAATTCTTATCTAGTGTAAGTCTTTTTCACTGTGGGCAATCTTCTGTCCCCTTAGTGATGAGCAGTTCCAACACGATCAACCTTCTGCTGGGTTTCAGCCTGGTTCTCCAGGGATGGTAAAAGAATGTCCTGCAAGGTTGATTGCTGCTGCAGGCAATTTGGATACGTAGCAGAGCAATTGGCAAGCCAGCCCAGCGGCAATAGATAGGCCAGCCTTGGTGACAAGGAATCCTCTATGGGCCATGCCTGACCTTTATCCCTGCCTCTTACACCACTTTATTCATGAGCCCATTGAGCATAAACTGGGGTTGCTGGGGAGGAGGCTGACTGACAGCCAGTGTGGATTTTTTTTTTTTTTTTTTTGAGACAGGGTCTCATTCTGTCGCTCAGGCTGGATTGCAGTGGCACTATCTCAGCTCACTGCAGCCGCTGCCTCCTGGGTTCAAGCGATTCTCCTGCCTCAGCCTTCTGAGCAGCTTGATTACAGGCACACGCCACCATGCCTGGCTAATTTTTGCATTTTCAGTAGAGACAGGGTTTCGGCATGTTGGCCAGGCTGGTCTTGAACTCCTGACCTCAGGTGATCCACCTGCCTTGGCCTCCTAAAGTGCTGGGATTACAGAGGTGACCCACTGATCCCAGTCTCTAATCACTTCTTCTACTAATTAATGATTGGGTAGGACTCAGTGGTAGTTTTAACTAAAGTGATTGAAACAGGAAGTACGTTTTCCAAATCATTAGTGGGTGAGAACAGATTCTGAGCAGATTTTTCAGGTAGGCCTGCCAAAACAACACTGCAGAACTGTTCAACTAGGTCTGTGGCCGACTCTGCTGTGATCAGGGAGCAGGGAACTGGGACGCCAGCACACGGCTGACAGCTATGGGACCACAATCTCGATGGCATTCTGAATGGCCTGCACGCGGCTTGTCACCATCCATGATGCTAGAGCCTAGCTGTGGAGAGGTCTGTTAGAGCTGCTGCAGAAGGAAACAGACTACCCCCATGATGACCGGGCCGAGCTTGCCTGCAGCAGCTCTGACTCTACCTGCCAATGTTGCTTCTGCTTCCAGATGGCACGGGCATCACCTGGGTGTCGCCTGCTTGATGGGAATCAGGCCCCAAGTGGAACCTGGGCTGTGGAGCTGTCTGCGGGCTCCAGCAGGCACTAGGCCTACTGGCAGGGGAATGAAACAGAACTGAGTGAGCCAACCCACCAAATCTGCCAATGTGGCCATGTCAGAGTTTTGGAAATAAAAGGACTTAGCTGATTAAATGTGAGGAAAAGGAAAAGGGATGTTCAGGAGGGCTTTGAAGAAGAAAGAGCTGGTTTAGGAAAAGAAACTGCTACATGTGTGGAGGTGGAGACAGAAATGTGGAACTAAAACATAAGAGAGAGAGAGAAAAAAAAAAAGACAGAAAGGCAGGAAAAAGTGAAAGGAGCTTCAAGACAAAAGGGAGTGCCAACAGAGTCCAAGAAAGAAAGAGGAGGTGGAGAGGATCTGGAATCCCCCTTTGGGAGAGTAGCCAAGGTTTGCGCAGCTACACCTCCTCGTTACCTACTACTGTTGCTCTTTGGAGATGCTGGGCAGTCTGTGAGATTTACGTCCTGGGAACAAAGATAACAGTGGCAGTAACAAGCATAAAACCATAGGTTTCAAAAGTTTTTATCGTTGTAAGTATTTCCTGTATATATTTCCATTGAAAACAAGAAATAAGGACAAGCTGATCTTTCCCTTTCTGCTTTAAAATGTCACTTTTCAGCAAGCACATATTCAGTTCAGTTGACACACACACACTCAAAATCCTGGCTGAGAGGCATTCAAGATATTATCATCTTGGAGTTTGTTAGACGTTACAGGAAGTCCTGCAGGGACCGTGTGGTGTTGAGTCAGCACAGACACACCTCGGAGAAGCAGTGGTATAAACAGTTCTGTATTAGCAAAAGGCAATAAGAAAATAATTTAAAAAGTAAAAAATTTAGACCAAGGCAAGTAAAGTTGGCTAAATAAAGAACTATTTCAAAATGGCCATAAACAGAGAGGGCATATCAAGCTGTGCTCTTCTCTCAAAGCCTCAGTTTGTCATCTGTAAAACAGGAACAATGGTCCTTACTGGGTAGAGTTTTTGTGAAGACTAAAGCAGATGATTTGGGTGATACAATTAACCCAGAGCCTGGTACACAGTACGCATTCAATAAATGTTAATTATTATCATTGTTACCATTGCTAGCATGTTTGTGTGTCATGGCAAGGAGCCTTTCTTTCTTTCTTTCTTTTCTTTCTTTCTTTCTTTCTTTCTTTCTTTCTTTCTTTCTTTCTCTCTCTCTCTCTTTTTTCTTTCTTTCTTTCTTTCTCTTTCTCTCTCTCTCTCTCTTTCTTTCTTTCTTTCTTTCTTTCTTTCTTTCTTTCTTTCTTTCCTTCTTTCTTTCTTTCTCTCCTTCCTTCCTTCCTTCCTTCCTTCCTTCCTTCCTTCCTTCCTTCCTTCCTTCCTTCC
>NW_016808087.1:423490-431006 GCF_001698545.2 Rhinopithecus bieti
CTTCCTTCCTTCCTTCCTTCCTTCCTTCCTTCCTTCCTTCCTTCCTTCCTTCCTTCCTTCCTTCCCTCTCTCTCTCTCTTTCTCTCTTTCTTCCTTTCCTTTCTTTCTTTTCTTTCTTGGAGTCTCACTCTGTTGCCCAGGCTGGAGTACAGTGCAGTGTAATTTTGGCTTACTGCAACCTCTGCCTCCTGGGTTCAAGCGATGCTCCTGCCTCAGTCTCCCAAGTAGCTGGGATTATAGGCGCCCACCGCCACACCCAGCTAATTTTTGTATTTTTAGTAGACACAGTGTTTCACCCATGTTGCCCAGGCTGGTCTCAAACTCCTGACCTCAAGTGATCTGCCCGCCTCTGCCTCCCAAAATGCTGGAGGTACAGGCGTGAGCTACCGCGCCTGGCCAAGTTATTTCCAGGATAACTTTGAGGTAGCTAAAAGAAGGAGTTTGCTCGATACGTAGGCTCTTTTGTCTGGCATAGGCTCTGGTCTCGCTCCCTCCTTCCCTCCCTCCCTCCCGCTCTTCCTTCCTTCCTTCCTTCCTTCCTTCCTTCCTTCCTTCCTTCCTTCCTTCCTTCCTCTTTCTTTTCTGAGTATTTTGTTTTATTTATTGCTTATTTTATTATAAAAAGTTTTATTTTTATTATTTGTAAAATTTTGTGGGTACATAGTAGGTATATATATTTATAGGGTACATGAGATATTTTGACAGCATGCAATGTGAAATAAGCACATTTCAGATGTCTCTGAGGATTGGAAAAAAAAGCACATCATGGAGAATGAGTTATCCATCCCCTCATCCCCTCAAGCATTTATCTTTTGAGTTACAAACAACCCAATTACATTATTTAAGCTATTTTAAAATATACAATTACGTTATTATTGACTGTAGTCACCCTGTGGAAAGAATGTAAACGTGCTTATAAAACAGGTGTACACTGCTGCCCCCTACTGGCAGTGATCTATGTAGCAGATAAATAACCTTGACCGAATTGCAACAGCCCCTCGATGTGATCTTTTATTTGAAATAGACGGTTAGATATATTTTGCATATCAACATGTATTCCAGAGTCAAACAATTTAGTTATAGATGTGGTTAATTTCGTTATGATAATGTTCAAAGAAAAAAGATTTTAGGTGCCTAGAAATTGGGTATACAGCACACTGTGTGTTTTACATCATTTGTTTTATAAAATAGCCCCATGAGGCAGATAGTATTATTATGCCCCTTTTGATTTAAGCGAATCGAGGTTCTAAAAGGGACTCTGCTGGTAAGTGGCAGAACTGGCATTCAAATGTCAGGATCCTCTGACTCACATTTGTGTCCTTTCTAGGCCATCAGGCCTCCCTAAAGAGGACGAAGTCATTAGCAACATCAGAAGTCTGACTCTTGGCAGGTCTGATGTAATTACGCGTTACACCATCTTTCCCCCACTTCCTTTTCATTGAAAAACAACTTGCAGGCAAGGACACTAGAGGAGAGTATAAGCTCATGAGGGAGTGTGGAGAGGTGAAGGTGTTTTGTGAGCAGGGCTAGTCTAGCAGGGGTTTGCAAGGATCAGCTGCTCCCTGGGCACGTGTGCAGGACTGGGTGGCCCACTGGGCAGTCTGAGTAGCTCTCGAAGCCCTGCCAGTGAGTGGGGCAAAGCCTGGCCCTTGCTCAGCTTGGGTCTCCTGGCCTCAGGAATGCCTGCATTAGCCCTGGAGGTCCTGGCAGTGTGAAGGAACACCCTCCAACGCAGAGCTGATGCCTTTCCACAATGTGCCCAAAGGCATGGCTTGTGCTAGCGGTGGCACCATAAAAAGCATGGCAGGATGTCTTTACCTGTCTGCATGAAATTCACAAGCCTAACCAGGGCCTTTTTCTCAGGCAAGGCAGAGGGCACCAGTGATCTGATTCGAGTCAATCCCCAGTGCCACTGCCACCAGCATATGTAGAGAATGACTCATTTAACTGGGTAGAAGGGAGAAGGAGGGAGACAGTTAGTCACAGTTGGAGGTAGGAGGGCAGAAGAGAACTTCTTTGGAATGTTGGGATCCGAGAAGAGAGATAAATGATGGCAAACTTCTTTGAGGTGATCCTGGAAATCCAGCAAGCCTCACAAGGCAGCTTTCATGCATTGCAGAAAGGCGTGGGCATTGAGTGGAAATGGCGGCCTGATGCAGGCTGGAGACAGACGACTAATTTATCTGTCAAACTGGCAAGTTTAGGTATTTAGAAGTTCACTGGACCCCAGAGTGGGACATGGAAGTCACCAAGAACTATAGGTTCTTTAAGGGATCCAGGACCAAGAGGAGAGACTCCAGAAGTGGCACACAGCAGACTGTCCTCTGGGGACTGAAACAGGGTGCAGTGACATTTCAGCAAGTTGCTGCAGTGAGGTGGTAGGAGGCACCCTGACAAGCTGAGGAGGGCATTATAATGCAAGTGGGAGCATAGAACCAATGACAACCAAGGCTGATCATTTCAGACCTTTTCTCCATAATTCTGCAAAGGCCAATTGTATCAGATCCTTCGGGAGTTTAGAATAAACCCTGTAAGAGGAAGAAAAATCAAATAAACCACACCGAATAGAATGGAGTTTTCAACACAAAATGAAAGAACCATCACTAGGGTCCCATGAGTTTACTTGAAAGTGGCCAGATGCAGTTGTTGGCATAGGGATTGGAGGCAGGCATAGTATGGTACGGACATTTTGGAGTGTGTGATGTGAACTCCACACCCAACACACACTGTTGCAGAAAATCGAATTGAGCATGTGTGCAAGGTGATTCTCGCTGGGTGAGGCTTTAGAACAGCTGATGTGGGAGGCTCACTGGGTGGCAGGAACGACAAGAATCAGAGCCAGAGCAGGAATAAGTGAGTCGTGGTGTGTGAGTGCTGACTGGAATGAGCGAAAATCATTTGCAGTTGAGTAACTGAGGATTAGAAGGGCAAATGATTTGCTTAAACTTCACTGATGAAAGGGTAGGATTGGAACTTCTGTCTTCCAAAGAGCAACCTGCTGTTTCATACCTTTCCACTTTTATCTTTTTGTGAAAACACACAGACATACAGAGAGCACAAGATCATGGAACCACAGAAATGAAAGGAAAATTTTATCTAGTCTTGTCTCTCAGCCAACTTAGAATCGTGTTTTAAAATCATCTTGGCAACCGGTCAAATTGCCTCAGCTAGAACACTTTCAGTGCTGGGAAATTCTCATACTTTTGGACACAGCTTGGTCTATTCATTCATTACTGGACAAACTGGCACGGAGCTCTTTATAGGGAGCCAACATCTGCCTCCATGAATCTAACTCTCTTAGCCCTCCCCTCTAGTTTCACCCATAATCAGTGACTTCCTCTTCCAGATCATAACGAAAATCATTCACTAATTAATGACCTATGGTGTGCCAGGCACAAAGGGTGGCATTATGCCCACCCCAGGGTCTCTGGTTCATGTTCCAGATATCCCTGGTCTTTCTCCACCTGTATCGTTCTTCTCTGGACTATCTCTAGCTTGGTAAGGTATAGAATCCATTCTTCGCTTCTAGATCCTCTAGGCCATTTATTTAAGAAGGTAAATCTATATAGGTCCAAAGAGAAAGTAGTTATGTTTTAAAAAATGTAAGCTAATTTTAATATTTAAGCCAAGTATACTAACACTAATTGACATAATTAGCAAGGTATACCTGTCAAGGATCACACAAAAGATTCCAAATTGCAATTGGAGCAATTGTTGACCTAGATTATCAACTGAAATGCAAATGATATGTACATACCCTTTCCTCAGTTTCAAACAAATTTAGCATAATAAGGCTTATTTATTATTATCATCACCGTCCCTAATTCTTACAGAATGTTTCAAGTGAATCAGCTCATAGTGACAACTCTATGAATTGGATACCATGATCATTTCTAGCTTTTTGATGAGGAAACTAACGCCCAGAGAGGTGACGGACCTTGGCCAAGATCCCACGTCTAGAAAACGGTAGGCTTCAAGTCAGGCATTCTGCTCTAATGCCTCAGTGGTAAAGCTGTTTTATCAGCTGTGCTGGCTGTTTATCAGCCTGCCATGTACTGGCATTGACCCATCAGTGAATGTAAATTTGGTCACATCTAGAGGTCTGTCTCCCATTGACCTACAATCATTTCTTCCTTCCTTCCTTTCTTTTTTTTTTTAGATGGAGTTTCACTCTTGTCACCCATGCTGGAGTGCAATGGCGTGATCTCAGCTCACTCTAACCTCCACCTCCTGGGTTCAAACGATTCTCCTGCCTCAGCCTCCCAAGTAGCTGAGATTACAGGCACATACCACCACACCCAGCTTATTTTGTATTTTTAGTAGAGACAAGGTTCCACCATGTAGGTCAGGCTGGTCTCGAACTCCTGACCTCAGATGATCCATTGCCTCGGCCTCTCAAAGTGCTGGGATTACAGGCGTGAGCCACTGCGCCTGGCAACCTACAATCATTTCAAACTCACCCGAAGTCTGATTCTTTCTGTGAATAACTCCCTTGCAATATTTTTCAGAATTAGATCTATAAGAGCAGCATGCCTGGTACTAGCAGGTCCTTAAACATATTTATTGAATGATACAATTAGTGGCCCTGGCCCTGTCAGTTTTCAAGTTCCAGGTAAGATCAGATGCTTTTGAGTCCTGCTGTGGGGATGGAGGCAGGCAGAGGAAGAGGGTAAGTGGCGATGTCTGGTCCATATGCCTCCACCCTGATGCAGTTCCTCTGCTCTGGGGCCTGCTGTGACGAGGCCACCTTTAAACCCTGTGCACAGCAGACTGCTCCTGCCTGGCTCTGAGCATCTGTGTCTTTTTTTTCTTGGAGAAGATTGCATCTCTCTTTTTATCTGCTGCTCTTGGTGAGGCCCCAACAGCAGTGATGCAGTCATCTCATTGATGTCAGCTTTTTCCAGGAGAAGCTGAGCCAAATGGAATCCACCAAGCCTAGCTGCAGCCGGAACTCTTCCTCCCTTACCTTGCCCAGCCTCAAAAATATAGACGCTGGATCCCCCAGACTGACTCCTTCCTCCCTCTCTCCTCCTCCTCCTTCTCTCTCTCTCTGTAAATATAAATATATGTATGTAGAGATATACTACATCCATACATATATAATATGTATGTATAGATATACTACATCCATATAGTATATCTATACTATATAGATATACTGGAGTGCAGTGGTGTGATCTCAACTCACTGTAACCACCACCTCTTAGGCTCAAGCCATCCTCCCACCTCAGCCTCCTGAGTAGCTGGGACTACAGATAAGTGCCACCACACTGGGCTAATTTTTGTAGTTTTAGTAGAGACGAGGTTTTGCCCTGTTGCCCACGCTGGTCTCAAACTCCTGAGCTCAGGCAATCTTCCTGCCTTGGCCTCCCAAAGCGCTGTGATTCCAGGCGTCAGCCGCCACGCCCACTATACATATTTTGATTTTAGAGACTACCTCCCTCCCCAATTCCCACCCTCCCAGGTACCTTCGGATTCCTCCCTCAGCCTGACGTCCACTGTCCTCTCTCAGTACATTGGAGCATCTGAAACCTAATTATGTAGATAATTCCAGCTTCTTCCCATGTTGTTTCTGGGTCTCATTTACATTCGAGCGTGTGACTGAACAACCAGTTTACTGTTCCTGATAATCAGGGAAGACTGCCTGGAATACACAGAAATACTTGATCATGGGAGACAAAGCCCAATTTCACTTGCTTCATTCTGTCCAAGCCAGTGTAACCTATTAAGCTGGCACAGTGGCTCTCAAGCTTCATCATTCATTAGAATCACCAGGAAAGCACATTTAAACACGCGTTGTTGGACCTCATCATCAGTGTTTCTGATCCAGTAGGTTGGAACTCGGGGGACGTGAGAGTGTATATTGCTAACGAATTCCTAGGTGATACTGACCTTGCTGGTTTGGGGACCATACTTGGATAACTGAAACCCAGAGTGACTTCACTGTATTAGACTGGATTGGCTTAGCAGATTAAAATTACTGCTATTCATTATTTAGTTTCTGGTTGTTCAAGGCAGGTGCTGATGGGAACGTCTTAGTTCAGGCTTCTGTAACAAGTACCATGGACTGGGTGACTCACAAACCACAGAAACTTCTTCCTCACAGTTCTGGAGACTGGAAGTCTGAGATCAGGGTGCTAGCATGCCCCTTTACTTTGAAATAAATCAGTATGCTTTCCCTAAGAACAAGGACATTCTCTTACATAACCAGTACAATGATCAAAGTCAAGAAACTTAACATTGATATAACACGATTATCTAAACCACAATCTGTATTCAGAGTTCATCCATTGTCTCAATGATGTCTTTTGTAAGTACTTTTATTCTGGTTCAGGATCTATCATCACTCAGTGCATTTAGTCATTCTCTTTAGATTTATTTAATCTCAAATATTTCTTCAGACTTTTCTTTCCTTGACTGTCAACGATTATTTTGTACAATTTCTTCAATTTGGTTTACTCTGATGTTTACTTATGATTTGAGTCAAGTAATTCATTTTGGGCAGGAATTCCAGAGAATTGCTGCTTTTTTTTTTCTTCAGTCTTGCTCTGTCACCAGGCTGGAGTGCAGTGGCATGATCTTGGCCCATTGCAACCTCTGACTCCCTGGTATGAGCGATTCTCCTGCCTCAACGTTCCCAGTAGCTGAGATTACAGGCACGTGCCACCACGTCCAGCTAATTTTTGTATTTTTAGTAGAGATGGGATTTCACCATGTTGGCCAGGATGGTCTGGATCTCCTGACCTCGTGATCCGCCCACCTTGGCCTCCCAAAGTGCTGCGATTATAGGCGTGAGCCACTGCGCCCAGCCTTGCTGTGTTCAATGCATTGTAATATAAGGTAATATATGTCAGTTCATCCCACTATTGGTGATGTCATCCCTGACTCAAGTGGTCCTCTCACCTCAGCCTCCTGAGTAGCCGGGACTGTAGGGGCGCACACCACACCCAGCTAATTAATTTTTTTGTAGAGACTAGATCTTGCCTTGTTGCCCAGGCTAGTCTTGAACTCCTGGGTTCAAGCAATCCTCCTAACTTGGCCTCCCAAAGTGTTGGTATTATAGGTAAGAGCCACCATGCCCTGCCCAAAGATGGCATTTTAAATGGCATGAGCACAAGCAATAACATAGGTGACCAAAATCTACCAAAGACTTTCTCATTTCTATAGAACAAACTCTTTGCCCCTCCCTCCATAAGTCCTTCCGGAGTGTCTTAATGGCTAGGAGAAAGTTTGAGCTGGAAGAGAGCTTGGATTTCACATGGTTCGCTGTTTTCCAAGTATGGGATTCTTACTACTGGTGAGAAAAGATGATTTAAAAAAAAAAATGTGTTGCATGTTTATATTAGGCTAAATTGTGTCACTTAGTAGCAAAGGCTTTGCCATCTCAATGATCTTTTCAATCTTCTGAACACATCAAGTAGGAAGGCTCAGTTGAGTGCTATTCCATCTTGTAGCCTGTCTTAACAATCTCAAACAGTTGCTAATTTCCCTCCCTCCCTCCCTCCCTCCCTCCCTC
>NW_016808087.1:431513-446010 GCF_001698545.2 Rhinopithecus bieti
CTTCCTTCCTTCCTTCCTTCCTTTACAAAGAAAGGAATGGTTTTGGGTTCAGAGTCTTTGTGGCAGTATGTAGTAATTAGTATATAGTAATACAGTAATATATAGTAGTATATAGTAATTCAATGCCTTTAGATCAATATATTTTCTATTTTTACTGTGCATACACATATATACAATGTATTTTAAAAATTGGCTTTACAATATGCAGTTTTATCACTTGGTTTACAACTAAATATATTGTAAACATTTTCTACAACAGTTAAAATAATTGCATAGCTTGGAGGAGACATAATTTATTAAGCAATCTTGTTGGGGACATTGAGGTATAATTTTATTTTTATAAGGAGACTTCATTCTTTTTACAACACCTTTGGGGAAAAAATGGGAGTCCTTGTCTCATATAGCTTTCTACAGACAATGGAAATTTGGCCTTCCATTTAGCCTTTTAATTTGCTTCTCTACACCCACCTAATCACCATCAAGTAACCCATTTTATGTTTTCCAACTTCTCTCTCCCATGTGCTTCCTCTTTCCTACCCAGTCTCCCTGCATACACGCAGATGAACTTCCATTCCTTCAACCCTCTATTTCCTCCCCTTAAAGAGGCTTTCTTTCCTTTTAAAGAGACTATTTTAATGGATTTTTATCAACTCTACTCAAAACTGTATCCTAAGGTCCACATAGTCTTTAATAATCTGAAGATATAATTCAATTGTTTAAAATAACATTTTAAGAAGACCTTGGTAGAATTATATGTATCAAGAAACACTGGACTTAGGCACAATGGAGATATGGCTGACTTTCTTTTGACAAAAGAAGTAGTTTTTGTGGGGAGGGCAGGGCAAAGAGGTAAGAAGTAATTGGCATTATAAGGAAATGTTAGAGACCATTTTGGAAATGTATTCATTATTTTAAGGCAACTAACAAATGATCCTCTTTCAGTTAGGACATTGTAGCAGCAGCCTTTACTGGTCATGAAATTTGCATGATATCTAAAATTGTATTTCTGGAAATAGGTCAACAGCAATTAAGAGTAACTTTGTATAGAAAGGCAGATGCCAGCTAGCATAAAAGTGGTACATGCAGACGGTGGTAGTTCTGGAGTCCTGGAAGCCGTGAGGTGGTCATCCATCACAAGGCCAGCACAGCCAGGTAAAAATGCCTGAAGAAAGCAGTGGAGCTGGCCGTGCCAGCATTTACACATGGAACACTTCTTGGGCAGCTGGGTGTCATGGGGCACAGACCCACAGTTCTCTTTGCATATGTCATGCTCACAGTTCCATCCATAGAAGGAGGCACAAAAAGGCATAGAAAGGGCAGGCACAAAAGGACCCCAGCATGCAGGTTCCCCCATTCAGGCAGCAGGTTCTGTTTAGCTCCTTACTGTCCTGTATCCCCATGGGGGGCACAAGCTGGGAAGACGGAGGACAGATTGCAGGCTCCTCCTGGGGCCAAATGCTGTCATCTCTGAAGGCCAGATCTCCCTGAGAGGGACGCACAAGTTCCTGATGGCCCAGCCCTTAACGACCAATTCAACACCTTTAAAAATTGCCTTTACTTTTACAGTTACTGGCTGTTTACTGAACATTTCATATAATTTTAAATTTAGAAATGAAAACTTCACAGGTGGAATTAAATTCCATATAATTTTCAGTAAACAGCCAGTAACTGTAAAAGTAAAGGTAATTTTTAAAATTACATTTTACAAAGTTAAGTAAAATAAGTGAGTCAATCTAGAGACATTTTAGGAACTTAAAGAAAACTTAGGTATGGATCTCTGGAAGAGGTAAGGAGAGATATGGCTCATAGTTGTGCAGATAACACAGGAGTTACTTAAGTTTGGGAAATTCCGATTTAGGCCAAATTTCTTAAAGGAAATTGACAAGCTGGCTGGCTGACTCTTTCTCCCCACAGGCTTCCTGATGGAAATGTGGCAGGCAAACAACGATGCTGGCAAGAAATAGGACAGGCCGCATGAAGGCCTGGAGAGTTTTAAGCCCAGGTTGAGAGTACAGGTGCAGGCTTTCTGGTGTAGGTTCCGACGCACCAGCCTTCAATTTCTGCCTCTACTATCCATTTAGGCTGTGACCTCCAGTGGTAGTTCTCCACTTTCTCTAATTCTCAGTTACTTCATCCTTAAGAAGTGGTACATAACTCACACCTTGTTCGGATTATATGAGTATGTGTGCATACACCGTTTAGTGCAACGTATGGCACAGAGTCAAGAAACGCAGGATATTAAGTTGAGGTCATTTTTCTTTTGGGACGACAAGGACAGGGCACGGGCTGGGGCTCCGAGTGGTAACCAGCAGCGGGCTTTTCCTCCTGCCCTTCCTTTTGGGAAACGAATGTGCTAAAATAGCGCATGCAGCCCAGGCTCTGGCCTAGGCCGTCGGTACCCGGCCATGCTTAGCTCCTCTGAGGTCGCCCTTAGTGAGAATACGAGGTGCCCCCACCCCGTTCACTCTAGACACCTCCAGAACACTCGCCTCCCGCGCACTGGAGCCGCGGGACACCCCCAGCAGCCAGCGTAGCGGGATCACCCGGAAGCCCCAGGACCGCTTGGTGAAACCTGCGCATGCGCATCCGCGTCACGCTGCTGTTTAGCCGTTTCCATGGCTACGAAGCCCGTCGGCCGGGGATAGGAGAGCAAGAAAATGAAGCTCAAGAGTTTCCTGCTCCGGTATTATCCGCCAGGTAAGCGCCAGCCCGGTCCGTCAGCCCCACGTGGGACCCTGGGCTCCCAGACTGGGAGGGTTTGGGGCAGAGGAGGGCACGGGGACTGAGGGGCGGCGGGGTTCCCAGGTGGGACTGGAAGTCGGGCACTTCCCAACCTGTGCCCCTCATTCCTTCAGATGCTGGACTTGTCCTCAAAACATTAACAATTACTCTTTTAGGAATTTAAAGAGTTTAGCTTGACTGTGCATATCAGTCCGTCTGAATTTATTGAGTGCCTACTGCGTACACGCTTTGTGCTCTGTGCTATGAACCTTTAACGAAGTTCATAGTCCTTGATTTCAATGAGTGAAGTAACTATGGAATAAATTACTTAACTATTACTTAGTAACATAAGCAATACATTAATTACCTAATCCTTGCCTAACTCTAATTTTAGGTGAGGACATGGTCACCTTTAAAGAATAAGTGACACCCATTGATCACCCAGCTTGTTAGGGACAGAAATAGAAGTGGAATTCTTGGGTTCTAATTCAGAACTCATATTCTGAATTAGAAACATCTGCAAACAAACAAACAAACAAACAAATCTGCAAAACATGCCACTCCAGGCAGAAGATAACCAAATACACTTGCCCAGTGAAGTTTGGATAGGAAGTGTCATAAAGATTTCAAAGGAGGGTAAGATACTTTGGACTTGTTTGGTTTAGAATAGCTTTATGAGGGATGGGACTTGAATTTAAGGTTAAATGTCTCACTTTTCCCAGCAACATATCCAACATCTCCGATGAGGTATCACACAGAGAGCTCATGATTTCTTTTTTCCAGTCCCATCCCAATCCTCCTGCTTCCTCAGACTGTGCCCTGCCAGTAGAAGGCATCATCACCCTGCCTGTTTTTTGCCAGAAACCTAGGAGGCCACTTTTTGTTTCTCTCTTGTGATCATTAATTCCACCCCACCCCCACCCCCGCATTGCTTTATCCATTCTGCCAGCTCTAAGTCCAAAATATTCTGGGAATCCATCAGATTATCCCTCTTTCCACAGCACAGATTTCTTGGTCTAACATCCCTTCCAGCTGCCAGCCTAGTCCAACCCTCCATTCCAGCCACCATTCCCTCTGGCTGGGCCATTCCAGTGGCTTTTCAACTGGATTCCTGGTTTTCTCACTCATCTCCTACAATCCATCTGCCACTAGGAGCCAGTGGAATCTGAATTCAAGATCTCCAATAGTTTCCTACCATGCTGAGAATACAATCTGAACCCTGTGGGATTTGGCTTATCCTGCACCGTTAACTTCTAAAACTTCACTTGTGTACCCTCACTGTACTTCCGACTTCTTTAGCTTGTTCTTCTAAGACTTAAGAGAGTGTCTTTTTCTCATTTGTTTTGTGGACCCAGCTTTCCCTAGAGCTAGGTAAAGCTGCTTCCTTTTCTTCAGTTTCGATCGATGTCAGCCACCTGAAGAGACTTTCCCACCTATTCGAAGTAGCTGGTGCTGATTTTACTCTATGCCATAAAGTGCTTAAAAATTATATTTGTCAGCATCCAAAACTCTACTTGTTATGTTTCAAATGTCTGCCACTTTCCCATTTAATGTAAACTTCGTGAGAACTAAGATCTTAGTGTTTTTTGATCATTGTAGCATCCCCAGCTCCTAGAAGAGATTTGGGGACATAGGAGATCAGGAATGTTTGTTGAATGAATGTATGGGTAAATGGATGTGTTTGATGAGAGATCAGGTGTGGAAATTACTGAGAATAAATACTGAAAATCTTAAGGGATGCTGCTTCTGCCTCCCTGAAAGACCAATCCTGGACAGCTACTTTCTCCAATGGGAAGTTGACATTTGTAGAAAAGACACTCATTTTCTCTGTCATAGAATTCCAGTTAAAATAACATGAGAAAGCTATATATATGAGAGTGTCTAGAGAAATTTATTTTATGTAATTAATTAATTTATTTAATTTTTGAGACAGAGTCTTGCTCTGTCGCTAGGTTGGAGTGCAGTGGCACAATCTTGGCTCACTGTAACCGCCACCTCCTGGATTCAAACGATTCTCATCCCTCAGCCTCCCAGGTAGCTGAAATCACAGGTGTGCACCACCACGCCCAGCTAATTTTTGTATTTTTAGTAGAGATGGGGTTTCACCATGTTGGCCAGGCTGGTCTTGAATTCCTGACCTCAAGTTATCTACCTGTCTTGGCCTCCCAAAGTGCTGGGATTACAGGTGTGACCCACTGCACCAGGCTGAGAGTATCTATGAAATTTAAATTAGGCATAGGTATATAGTATATAGAAAATTAAAAATTAAGACTAATAGTCTGTTTCCTTTAAGTATTCCATAATTTTCTTTTGGCTCTTTTTGCCCATAGGCCTGTGCTGGTTCCCATAGGTGTACCAATAAATGAAGTTCTTGCTTTCATCCCTTTGTTGTGGAGTGTAGGTTAAGAATGTGGGCTCTGGGTTCAGAACAACTGATTCTCAACATATACAATAATAATAATAATAAAAACTTGGGCAATTTGTTTTATTCTATCAAAGCATGGGTGCATGGTGACAACAGCACCACTTCACAGGTCTACTAGACCCTTCCAGCTGCTTATCTTATTTGATTCTTTCTCTTCAGAGTAAAGAAAGCTTTTTGGAAGAATATTCTCCCCAAGTGCTGTCCTCCCTTCCTATCATGCTTTCACCCTCATTGCCCCACTGGAACTGCCCACTTCAAGATCTCCAATGACATTCACATTGCTAATCCACTGGTCAAGCCACAGTCCTTGCCTGCCTTGACCTGACAGCAGCATTCGACCCGTCTGACCGCTCTGCTTTCCTTTGGCTTCCAGGACACATATTCTATTTTCCTTCCTGTCTCACTGTCACTTCTTCTGTGTCCATCTTGTTGGTTCCTCTTCTTCTTTTTGATTATTTAATGTTGGAGAGCCCCAGAGACCCAAACTTGGATTTCCTTTTTCTATCTATGCTCATACACTAGCCAATCTCATCCATTCTCAAGGCTTAAAAACTATCCTGAAGCTGGGCGCAGTGGCTCACGTCTGTAATTCCAGCATTTTGGGAGGCTGAGGTTGGCGGATCACTTGAGGTCAGGAGTTTGAGACCAGCCTGCCCAACATGGTGAAACCCCATCTCTACTAAAAATACAAAACAATTAGCCAGGTGTGGTGGTGCGGGTCTGTAATCCCAGCAACTCAGGAGGCTGAGGCAGGAGAATTGCATCTCAGATAGGGGTCTCCCATGGTCTCCCCCATCTCAGCAAATTGCAGCTCCATTTTTCCACTTGCTCATGTCAGACATTTTAGACTCTTCCTTGTCTCCTCTCTCATCTCCACATCCACTAACAGATCCTGCTGGTCCTGCCCTCAAAATATATGCAGAATTCAACAATTTCTCCTACCTGACTGGTACCATTCTTTTTAGCTTGAAAGCTTCCTTCCACCTTTGCCCCTCTTCAGTCTATAGGGCAATGGGGTGGTTCTGTTAGAGCATAAATATGACCATGTCACTCTTCTGCTCCAGCCCTCCAATGGCTTCGCAGCTCGCTTAAAGTAAAAGGGCCATGATCCCCAAGGCCCTCCAAAATCTCACCCCCTGTTGCTTCCCTGACCTCACCACTTTCGACTTTTCCCTCCAGCAACACTCCTCTCCTTGGTGTTCCTTGGATGGGGCAGAGGTGTTCCCACCTAGGGTCTGCAGTTGCTGTTCTTTCTGCCTTGAATAACCTACCCTTGGACATTTGCATCGCTAGTGCCCCATCTTTTTAAACTCTTTTCTCAAAAGTGTGTAAAGTGAAGACTTAGATGACTCCTTTCTGAGCATTTCTATCTTCTTCTCATGATATTTCACACCCCCTTTCCCTGGTTTGTCTTTTCTCCTTGGGACTATCTTTTTCCAACTCATTATTTTACTCATTTATTTTGCTCATTGAGAATAAAAGATTGATGAAGGTAGAAACTTTATCTATTTTGTTTACTCCTTATCTCTAGCACCCAGAGGAGAGCCTGGTGCATAAAATGACAATGTTTTTGTTGAATAAGGGAGTTTAATGAGATGATGTGTGTTAAACAGAATGCCTCAAACTCTTCCTGAAATGTGAAAGGGCCAGATAAGTTATGTTTGATCTACTTCAGCTCTAAAAGCCTAGGATTCTTTTTTTTTTTCTTTTTTTTTGAGATGGAGTCTAGCTCTGTCACCCAGACCGGAGTGCAGTGGCTGATCTCGGCTCACTGCAAGGTCCGCCTCTTGGGTTCATGCCATTCTCCTGCCTCAGCCTCCCGAGTAGCTGGGACTACCGGCGCCCACTGCTACGCCTGGCTAATTTTTTTTTTTTTTTGTATTTTTAGTAGAGACGAGGTTTCACCGTGTTAGCCAGGATGGTCTGGATCTCCTGACCTCATGATCTGCCCACCTTGGCCTCCCAAAGTGCTGGGATTACAGGCATGAGCCACCGCGCCCAGCCAAGCCTAGGATTCTTGTAGAGATCTTAGGCTCACGTAATTCTCTTGACTCAAGCTTGCCATTATTGCCTTAATGCTTATCTCATAATGAGGTCATATTACTTAGCATGCTTGACATTTAATTTCTGAATTCCAATCTTTGGTGAGCCAAATCATATGCAAGTTTCCAGGATACTACTGAATAGCAGGTAGGTGTTTCAATAACAGCATTATCAGATAGGAAAAAATCATTCCACTGAATCATTCCCGTGCTAACTTTATCCCTTCTGCATATAGAGCAGTTTTGTTTTGCCTCCCAATCCTCTAATTTTCACCCTCCCACTTTCTTTTGAATAACGTATAGGTCAGGGGCATTGTCTTGCTGCTATCTACTGAATTATCCCTCTCCCTACCTACATTCCCAAAGGCTAAATGTACGTGCCAGTAACATGGCTAACCAAACATGGGACATTCCTTTTCATCTTGGTCACATTTATTAATTCATAAGCTCTTTGCTTTGGGAAGAGTGGGTGTTGACTATGTATTTTTCAGCTGACTCAGTTGTGACAATTTTTGTATTTCGTTTATTGTGTGAAGTTCATAGTTCTTTGACCAGGAGAAGGAATTAAGTCAACATTAACTAATCTAGTTAACATTCTAAGCACTTTAAGAATTTCTGTTGATTGAATATATAATCTAAGTAAAGAATACTAGTATCATTTGAAGCATGCCCTTTTAATGTATTAAAGAATTTGAGGAATAGAAGCTTCTCACCTAAGTGTTTTGGGAATTAGATTTGTTGAATAATGCACAATCAAGGGAAAATCAAGATTATTAAGATACTATGGGAAACAATCACTGAAGAAAAGCATGTATTTCTGGAAGCATCTTTGTTTATTTTAATTTTAATTTTATTTTGAGACACAGTTTTGCTCTGTTACCCAGGCTGGAATACAGTGGCACAATCTTGGCTTACTGCAACCTCTGCCTCTGTCTCCTGAGTAGCTGAGATTACAGCCATGTGCCATCATACCCAACTAATTTTAGTATTTTAAGTAGATATGTGGTTTTACCATGTTGGCCAGGCTGGTCTCGAACTCCTGACCTCAAGTGATGCACCTGCCTTGGCCTCCGAAAGTGCTGGGATTATAGGCGTGAGCCACTGCTTCCAGACTCTTTGTTTTCTGTTTTTATTCTTCATGATACATATCACAGCCTTTTGCTCATATTGGAGCTCACTAATCATGAGAGGGGTGAACATATTGCCTAGATCAAAGTTCCACAACATTTTTGGCACCGGGGACTGGTTTCGTGGAAGACAATTTTTCCACAGACCAGGGGGATGGTTTCAGGATGAAACTGTTCCACCTGAGATCATCAGGCATTAGTTAGATTCACATGAAGAGTGTGCAACCTGCATCCCTGTATTCACAGTTCACAATAGGGTTCGTGCTGCTATGGGAGTCTAATGCTGCTGCTGATCTGATAGGAGGCTGAACGAGCTCAGGCGGTAATGCTCGCTCGCCCGCCACTCACCTCCTGCTGTGTGGCCCGGGTTCTAACAGGCCACAGACTGGTACTGGTCCAGGGCCCAGTGGGGTTTTGTCACAGTGAAGCAGTCAAATGTCCATGTTTAAATTTTGTACTTTATTTTCTAGATCCATTTGTACAGCATCCCAAAGAATTTTTAGTAGTCAGCTTAAAGACTTTGAACTTTTTACTTTATTACAAACAAATAGTGAATAAAGAAAGCAGACTTTTGTTAACTTATCTGCTAAAATGTTAAAAATGTATTTCCTTGGAGTATTAGATCATACTCTGTGTACTGCCAGGTGCTAATTCTTTCCAACCTTTCTCTGAGTTACAGATTATTATTATATGGCTTATTCATTGTGTACATCATTTATTTGTGCAAGCATTTGTTTCCTCAATAATTAATAGCACATATTAAATATCCTCATATATAATGCAAAAAATCTAACATTATAGTACAGAATGAAACACGCCCTTGATGATAATGGCATCTTGCACTGATACAGACTTTGTATGTTTAAAGTATGTATCTTTCTTGAATTTTCAAATAGCTTTGTAGTGATCTTGATCTTCAAGGATTTATATTCTGATAATGCTGATCAACTGGGCATGGTGGTGCATGCCTTTAATCTCAGCACTTTGAGAGGCTGAGGCAGGAGGATGGCTTGAGCCCAGGAGTTGAAGACCAGCCTGAGAAACATAGTGAAATCTTGTTTCTACAAAAAATTGAAAAATTAGCTGGGCATAGCGGCATGTGCCTGTAGTCCTGGCTACTCAAGAAGATGCGGCAGGAGAATGGCATGGGTCCCCAGGAGTTCGAGGCTACAGTGAGTGTTGACTGTACCACTGCACTGCAGCCTGGGTGACAGAGCAAGACTCAGACTCTAACAAAATGAAAAAGAAAAGATGTAGATCCCTATCATTTTTTCTATTTTCTTATTTTCTCTTACTTTTAAATTTAAATCTATTTATTTATTTATTTATTTTTGCCTAGGCTGGAGTGTAATGGCACAATCTCAGCTCGTTCAACGTCTGCCTCCTGGGTTCAAACAATTCTCGTGCCTCAGCTTCCCAAGTTGCTGGGATTATAGGCATGCCACCACACCTGGCTAATTTTTTCCATTTTTAGTACAGACAGGGTTTTACCATGTTGGCCAGGCTTGTCTTGGACTCCTGGCCTCAAGTGATCTGTCTGCCTCGGCCTCCCAAAGTGCTGGAATTACAGGCATGAGCCACCATGCCTGGCTTCTCTTACTTTAATAAAATATTTGTGTATAGCCAAATAATGGAAAATGCATCAAGGAATAGCTAAGATCAGCCTCATCCCCCTGAAGATGGGATCATGACTTGAAAGGAGCCACCTGACACGTTTGAGTGCCTGTGTCTTCAAGCTGCTTATGTTGAATGTTATCAGTCTTTGTGATCTTTGCTAATTTGATGGGTAAAACTTATGTCTATTCTGTTTTGTATTTTTTCTTAATAATGAAGTTAGGGACTTTCTGTTTTGGTTTATTGATCATTTTCTGTCTTTGTAAATTGACTGCTCCTGACTTTTGTCCAATTTTCTTTTTAAAAATCATTTTTGGAGTTCTTTATATTAAGTTCTTAAAGCTTTGTGTTTATGGTTCAAACTTTGCTGATTACTATTTGCCTTTAACTTTGTGGCATCTTTTATCATACAGAAGCTTACAATTTATTTTAGACAAATTGGTCAATTTTTTCTTTTATAGCTATTGTATTTCATGTACTTACAAAGGTGATTACAGACGCTAAGAGACAAATACATTGTATTATCTAGAATATTTTATATTTTGTTTTTATTATTAAAATTTGTAATCAACCTGGAATATTTTTGTACATTGTATGTGGCAGAAATCTGTTTTATTAAGTTTTCAAAAAATCTAACTATTATATCATTTATTGAGCAATACATTCTTTCTCTATTAATTTGAAATATTATCACATCATTTATTGAACAATACCTTCTTTCTCTATTAACTTGAAATATTACCTTCATTTTATTTTTAAATTTTGATGCATAGATGATCAAAATTGATGATTATGCTGATCTAATTTTGTATCAAAACCACACTTTTTTTTTATAGTTCATTGTAATATCTGGTAGAGTAAATTTTCACATTTCAAAAAGTAAAATCATTATAATTACATTAACTTCATAAATTTGACATCTTTACAGCATTGGGTTTTCTCATCCGGAAATGTGTCTCCTCATTTATCACAATTTTCTTATATATTCAATAGTAAATTTAGGACTTGCACATTTCTTGTTAATTCTATGTTTAGATATTCAGTAATTTTCTTTGCAATTATAAATGTGATCTTGCCATTAACTGTATCTTCAGTGGATACAGTATGTCTTTCTTATCTTCTTCCAGTCTTAGCTTTTTGTATTCTATTCATCTTTTGTAAGCACCTTAAATCTTTTTTATAACATGTGGCACACAGTTAAGTTTAAAATACTTCAACAATGCTGTAATGTCCATATTTTGCTGAAAAGTTTAATGTGACATGAACAGTCTTTTTTTTTTTTTTTCCACTCTAAGGAAATAAGTACTGGTTGACTCTCCACAGAAACTTTCTTTTTTTCTTTTTAAGTTTGCTTTTGAGAGTAGAGTTTGGTTTCAGGTCTTTAGTACAAAGGAACTACTTCTTGGGGGGAAAAAATCCAAAACAAAATTGTGCCAAACTATCCTCTAAGTAGCATTTGCTTGCTGTGTTGTGGTGTTCTGGACAGTTTCTTGAGTCATTATAAGCATTTTGAATTACTTTTCTGTTCTAAAATCTTGCAGTTCATTATACAACAGCTGCTTGGATTTCCTGTTTAGGTTTCAGCACATCCGTCCAGCAAGACAGGGTTGAGAAACATTCCTTCCGAGAGATCATAGCTGTGCAGCTGAGTGGGTAGTGATGTCCGACTCTGAGGTAGAAACTCCAGAGGAGAAGCAGTGTTGAAGGAGAGATCCTGGACTCTTTGAGGTGGTAGGGAGACATCTATGTATCTGGAACTCAGAGGAGATAGAGGCTGGAGATTTGCGATTAATAGTTAGCATGTTGATGGTAATTAAAGTCATGGTACCGATGAATTTATATAGGGAAAGAATGTAAGGTGAGAAGAGAAGAATCTGTAGACCTGAAGTTTAAAGATGCTTAGTGTTTAAAGGTCAGGCAAAAGAGGACAAAGGAGAATAAAAAATAACAAAGTGATTGGAAAAAGAGAAAGAAGAGATTTTATAAAAAGCTTAAAGAGGGTATATTTGAGGAAGGAGGATATATTGTTTATAGTATTGATTATTTCTGAAAGGCCACATGTTATAAGGACAGAGAATGTCAAATGCATTAAGCAATTTGAGGACGGTTTTCCTGTCATCTACCAGTTAGTTCAGGTATTCAACAAGCACTGCTAGAGCATTTTGAAAGATCATGAAGACACTGGATAAGGGCAGGCACTTTTGATAGAGAAATGGAATCCAGAGAGGAATCTGAGTGTGTTGCTTGTACTTGAACCTAAACAAAAATCACAGGCCTGCTGTGCTTAAATCAAGACTTGCCCTGAGAAGGATCTTTTTGGGAATATAGGGAAGCATAGGACATGGATATGCTTCCTACTTCAAAGATGTTACAATCTCACTGGAAAGAGAAGGCATAAATGCAATTTAAGTAATACAAGGTGACCATGTAGGATATGCCCCAAGGTAGCATTTGATTAATAGCTAGAAAATAAGTACTGTTCATTAAGACTTTATTCCAGGTGCTTTATATACCTCTTATTTAATCTCAACCAGCAAACTGTAGGTTCATAGATGAGAAAATTGGCATTTGCTAGATCATGACATAAGTAAGGGGTTGAGGATCTATCTGATGCCAAGTATACACTTTTCAACTCTGCCATGTTCTTTTTCTTTTCTTTTTCTTTTTTCTTTTTTTTTGAGACAGTTTCACTCTGTCACCCAGGCTGGAGTGTAGTGGTGTGATCTTGGCTCACTGAAACCTCCGCCTCCTGGGTTCAAGCTATCCTCCTTCCTCAGGCTCCCAAGTAGCTGGGATTACAGGCGCCTGCCATCGTGCCCAGCTAATTTCTGTATTTTTATTAGAGAAGGGGTTTCAGCATGTTGGCCAGGCTGGTCTCAAACTCCTGACCTCAAGTGATCTGCCCACTTGGACTCCCAAAGTGCTAGGATTACAGGCGTGAGCCACTGCACCTGGCCTCTGCCACATTCTTAATGGCTCAGTGCTTTTGAAAAGTAGAGTGTTTTGGCAACATTTCCTATTTTCCCTTGATCTGAAATACTGCTGGAATTATATCTGTTATACCAAACTGTGGTCTATAGCTGTGATTCTTAAACTGTGGAGGACTCCTGGGCACCCTTGAACACTTTCAGCAGGGTCTCAAGGTCAAACTTATTTTTCCTAGTAACAATAAGATGTAACTTCCTTTTCTACACTGTGCTGACGTTGTGACTAATGGTGCAGAAGCAAAGGAAGGTGAAACTGCTGGTGCCTTACTACAAATCAAGGTAGTGACACCAAACTCTAATGGTGGTCACTGTATTTATTCTTCACTGACACACACTCACAATAGGAAAAAACAACAAAATAAATCCCAACAGAACAACCTAGTTTTGCTTGAGGATTTCCTTGATGAAGCAGTGAAAATTATTAATGTAGCAAAATATTAACATGGGAGTGCATGTATTTTGAGTATTCCAGGTGATCAAATAGGAAGTACTAAGAAAGCACTTCTGCTCTAGTGTGAAGTCTGATAGTTGTTGATATGGTTAGGCTTTGTGTCTTCACCCAAATCTCATCTTGAATTATAATTCCCACAATCCCCACATGTCAAAGGAGGACCAGGTGGAGGTAATTGGACCAAGGGGCGGTTCCCCCATGCTGTTCTCATGATAGTGAGTGAGTTCTCACGAGATCTGATGGTTGTATAATTGTTTGATAGTTCCTCCTGCATTCATTCTCTTCCTGCCACCTTGTGAAGAAGGTGTCTTGCTTCCTCTTTTCCTTCCACCATGATTGTAAGTTTCCTGAGGCCTCACCAGCCATGAGGAACTGTGAGTCAATTAAACCTCTTTCTTTGATAAATTACCCAGTCTTGGGAAGTTCTTTATAGCAATATAAAAACAAACTAAAACAGTTGTCTTAAGGAAAATGTAGGTTGTCGCTTGAGTTCCGAGATGAGCCAACTTTTTTTTCATGGAAAAGCATTTTTACTTGAAAGACTGACTGAGAAACAACATGGTTTTCAGACTCAGACATTTGGTAGACATTTTCTTGAAAATGAAGAATGTGAGCCCACAACTTTCAAGCAAAAATATCAGCATTTCTTAATAGTGATATATTTTAGCTTTCAAGCAAAAAGTGTAAGTTCAGAAAACTTTTGTTTACCACCATAATCTTGACAGCTTACCAACAGTAAGAGTTTTCTTATGATAAAAATTGGTAGTGAAAGTGGCAAATGTTACTTTCTGATATTGTGTGATGAAATATGTCAACAGTTACAAGATATGCATAACTTAGTAGATCAGTATTTTTCAAATGTTCGGTGCACGATTATGCATGGATCATGCATGAATAAAAGATCCATCGAAAGTGTGAAATAGACCAATGGGGTTTAATGCAAGTATATGGAAAAGTTCACTAATATGGTTTCAGATTCTATATCGCAACTAATTTTAAGAAGTTACCATTTGTTGAGTTTTAATATAATATCAAAAAATGTTCACAATGATATAAAAGGGCAATTTTAATACTTTCATTTTCAACCACGTATCAGTGTCTGAATACATTCTTTTCTATACTTATACTTT
>NW_016808087.1:446181-458528 GCF_001698545.2 Rhinopithecus bieti
GTTTAATGCAAGTATATGGAAAAGTTCACTAATATGGTTTCAGATTCTATATCGCAACTAATTTTAAGAAGTTACCATTTGTTGAGTTTTAATATAATATCAAAAAATGTTCACAATGATATAAAAGGGCAATTTTAATACTTTCATTTTCAACCACGTATCAGTGTCTGAATACATTCTTTTCTTATACTTATACTTTTCTTAAATATATAAAATATTTAACAGCAGCTTGAATGCAGAAGCAGAGATGAGAAGCCAGTGTCTTAAGCTAGATATTAGAGATTTGCAAAAGTATAAAACAGTGCTACTCTTCTTACTCTTTTGGGGTCATGAAAATATAGTTATTTTACAAACATTTTATAAAATAACATGCTATGAATTATTGTTATTTTACTTAATACATACTTAAAATCTCTCAATTTTAGTTTTAATAATGGAAAAAACCCAAAACTCTTTGGTGTCCTAAATAATTGTTAAGAGTGTAAGGTGATCCTGAAGCCAAATTTTTGAGATGTATTAGTTTATATCCATAGACAGGGGTAGTAGAATAAAGTGGTTGGGAAGCTCTGTCTAGTTTTTGTTAGTGCTGGGCTGTTCAGATGGAATATATTCTATGGATCCATCTTCAAGTTCACGGATTCTATTCTCTGTCATCTCTACTTTTGAACTCACTTAGCAAGTTTTTTTTTTTTCTTTATTTAAAATTAATTTATTTTTTCTTATACTTTATGTTCTAGGGTGTATGTGCACAACGTGCAGGTTTGTTACATATGTATACATGTGCCATGTTGGTGTGCTGCACCCATTAACTCGTCATTTATAGTAGGTATATCTCCTAATGCTGTCCCTCCCCCCTCCTCCACCCCTTAGCAAGTTTTTATTTTTGTTATCGTATTTTTCAGTTCTATAATCCTCATTTGGCTTAATAAATATTTTCTGGGATTTTCCATTTTTTCATTTGTTTCAAGTGAAATTGTAAATGATTGTTGAAGAATTTTTATAATATCTTCTTTAAAGTCCTTGTCAGATGATTCCAACCTCTGATTCATCTTGGTATTAGTGTTTGTTGATTGTCCTTGGTATAATAGATGATTTTCAAAAAATTGGCATGGTGGTTCATGCCTGTAATCCCAGCACTTTGGGAGGCCGAGGCGGGCAGATCACCTGATGTCGGGAATTCGAGACCAGCCTGACCAACATGGAGAAACCCTGTCTCTATTAAAAATACAAAATTAGCCGGGCATGGTGGCGGGCGCCTGTAATCCCAGCTACTAGGGAGGCTGAGGCAGGAGATTCGCTTGAACCTGGAAGGTGGAGGTTGCGGTGAGTCGAGATCGTGCTATTGCACTCCAGCCTGAGCAACAAGAGCAAAACTCTGTCTCAAAAAAAAAAAAATTGTATCCTAGACATTTTGATTATTACAGGGATCCTTGATCCTGTCTAAACCTTCCAATCTGGCGAAATCTGCTTCGATTTGGCATATGTGTTCTTGGGCTACTTTTGCGGGCGTTAGTTCCAATGGTGTGGGTGCAGTTTCCTAGGCCCTTGCTTGCAACGTCACTGTCCTTTGTTTTTTCGGGTACTGCTAAGGCTCCTGCTCAGTCACTGCGGGCGCCACCTGCAGGGGGCGGAAGGTACTTCCCTAGTAGGCCTGGGGTCACTGAGTGATCTTCGTGGTCACTTCTGGCCTGATTGTGCTGCTGGCTGGAAGACAGGGAGACGCAGAGCTTTGCTAAGGCTGCCTCAGTGCCTAGTTATGGAGTGAGGTCTGAGACATCCGTGGATGTCACTGTTGCCCCTTGTGCAAGTGGAGAGGACCATCCACCAAAGGCCTGGCTGTGGAGCGGGGTCTGGGAGGTTCCAGGACTTTCTTGATGGGGCTGCAGCCAGATCCGACTGCCTGCTGGGGCCCAGCGTGTGCAATGGGAACTGGACCAGCTCCAAGCTTCCACTACGGGATCAAACTGCGTGCAGAGGCCCCATTTGTGGGGCAGGGATTAGAGCCCTCTTGTCCTAGTTTTGGGGTGTGGGGTGTAGTGATAAAAAGAAAATCCAGGAATCTCACCATGTAGTCATTCCTCAAGCCCTGAAACCCATAGCCAGTCTACCTTCTTCCATCCATCTTTCTATTATTTTATCATTGTCTATTGGACAATTTCAAGGGTATTTAGTTAAATTTAGAGGGAAGGACGGGGGAAAAGTGTGTCTACATGATCTTGTTTTGGAACTAGATATCACTGCTTATTTTTTGTTAAAAAATTAAACATTTAAAACATAAAAATGGAAAAAACTGTGGCAACGTAGGTTAACTTTTGACATAGGTGGTCATCGTAAGTGTTTTTATAACATGTTTGTTTATTTCTATAGGAATTATGTTGGAATATGAAAAACATGGAGAATTAAAGACGAAGTCAATAGATTTGCTTGATCTTGGTCCCAGGTAAGTTAGCTGTAGGATTCAACAAGTAAATGTGCACTGGGAAAGCCTTGACACAGAGTGATGTGTGGATGAGCTGCATAAACTGCAAATAATACATTGTTTTTAAAAAATTGTTCTTCTGTGGTGTATCAGTTTCTGTTTGTTTCAGGGAGTTGCACCTGAGGCTCTTGCTGAATGAAGAGGAAGTGGGAAAAGGGTCATCGCTCTTTTCTTTTCTTCTAAGGTCTTAAAAAAATAAACCTTTTAGTTTATAATTTTAGAGAGGCTGTGAAGGTAGAGTTTCCACACCCAGTTTCCCCTGATGTTAACATCTTAGATTAGTGAGGTACATTTATTAGGATTAATGAACCAGTGTGATACATAATTATTAGCTAAAGCCCACTTTATTCAGTTTTTCTTAGTTTTTCCCTAATTCCTTTCTTCTGTTCCAGGATTCCATCCAGAATCCCGCATGACATTTAGCCATCATGTGTCCTTAAGCTTCCCTAAGCTGCGACCGCTTCTCAGACTTCCCTTATTTTTGCTGACCTTTACTTTCTTTCTTTCTTTTTTTTTTTGAGATGGAGCTTCGCTCTCATTGCCCAGTCTGGAGTGCAGTGGCGTGATCTCGGCTCACTACATCTTCCGCCTCCTGAGTTCAAGCGATTCTCTGCGCCCAGCCAGTGACCTTTACATTTTTGAGAAGTACTTGTTACTGAGTTTTAAGAATGTTACTGAGCCTGTTATTTTCTTATTAAATACTTCTTCAGGCTGACTGCGTACGTTCCTCCTCACTAATTGTCATGGAGCAGAACAAGGAGCCCTAATCTCTATTACTGAAGCTTGGTATGAACCCAGAGGAAACCCATGTAATGCCCAGAGTTCATTCTCTTTAGGAAATCTAATGCAAATAGCCGGGCGTGGTTGCTCACACTTGTAATTTCAGTACCTTAGGAAGCCTAGGCAGCAGGGTCACCTGAGGTCAGGAGTTCGAGACCAGCCTGGCCAACATAGGGAAACCTTGTCTCTACTAAAAATACAAAAATTAGCCAGGCATGGTGGTGCATGCCTATAGTCCCAGCTCTTCAGGAGGCTGAGGGAGGAGAATCGCTTGAACCCAAGAGGCAGAGGTTGCAGTGAGCTGAGATTGCGCCACTGTACTCCAACCTAGGTGACAAAGTGAGACTCTGTCTTCAAAAAAAAAAAAAAGAAATCTCATACAAAACTCCACTTCAAGGCCAAGGCCAAGTGTGGTGGCTCACACCTGTAATCCCAGCACCTTGGGAGACCAAGGCAGGAGAATCACTTCAGGGTAGGAGTTTGAGACCAGCCCAGGCAACACAAAATAGCAAGACCCTGTCTTTGTAAACAAACAAACAAACAAAAATCCTACTTCAAGAGAGAGTCAGACTAGTGATTATCCTGTGAGAGCCTAAGTTCAGATAAGGTGAAAATAATCTCAATGGGTGAAAATTGCAAAAGAAACAAAACAAAAATGTTGTGTTTTAGGTTTGTGGCCTGAGACTGTAAGCAAAAGGACCTGTCTGATATGGGCTACTCTCTAGTTTTATAATGAGTACACTTGGCACCATAGCTGATGAGACAGGGGCTCTATCAATCCTGGAACTGCTGCCACTTGAGAGGTTTGGTGATTCTGGGAACACCTGTCTAGGGTGGGGATGGGGCATGGCTCAGAGGATGGTGGTCTATGTAGGGTCTAAGTCTTATTTCAGGTGCTTGGCACAAAAAAGGTAGTCAATTGATTTTTTTTTTTTTTTTTAAGTCAAAGAATAAACAGTGGCACAGATATTGTCATTGAATACAACAGTCTTTGTTATTTTCAGGAACAATGAGGCCTAATATCAAACTCAACCTGTAATTTTTATAAATGGAACATGTTATTGATTTGTGTGATTATGCTAGCATGCAGAAAGTTTCTTTGTTAGACATTCGTTTATTTAGTCAGCAATTATGTACATGTAACTTCAACACGTATGTAAGAATCTAATCTGGGTTAGATTCTATAAGAGGCTATAAAGATATTAATCATAATCCCTAGACTTGATAGGCTTTTTGTCTAGTTTGAGAAACAACTTGTGCAACATAGGATATCACACAAGTGGTACAGATAAGCTTCTATATGAGAGAATAACCTCCAGCTAGACATTCCGCAAAACCACAGATTTTTATATTCTAAAAGTATGAATTATTAGGTGATTTCAAAAAGGACTTGTGGGCTCTGACTCCAGGCACTCAACACTTTGAAGGGCTTCATATTAGTTATAGTCACTCAATCGTGCTATGCTTTCCTGAGGAGATGTAAGGCGTTAGCCACTCATAAACATGACCTTTTGGTGACAGGAGAAAGTAAATAAATGTCTCAAAAAAGTATGAATTTTATTTCTAGTTTTTGTGAGAATCTGGAAGTATTGTGCCTGTAAAAACACTGGCACCGTAGATGACATGCTGGAATTACTGCATGAAAATCCTACAGGGTTGGAGTGTTTAGGTTATCTGGTTCATTTGGATCTTGCAAGGAAATCTGTTTTTATACAAGTTATTGAAAACTTTTCAAAGGAGCATTTTTACCCTTTTAATTCTTATGAAATTAATTATCTTTTTGACGATGGAATATCTCAGGGTTTATCCAAGTCATTATTATGGATGGTCCCTGGTTCATTTTTGTTCAAAATATTCACTCTTACTCTAATAGATTATGTTTCTTGAGAGCCGGGATCATATCTTTTACACACCCAGTGCTAAAGCAATAGTACCAACTCAATAAATGTCAATTGAATGGGCAGGTTCCTAGCTCAGTGCCTTGCACAAAACTGGAGCTTAATGTTTGTTGATGGGGTGAAGAGGGGGATACTTATCAGGGGCCACATGCATGGGAAGTGGATACTGAGACAGAGGTGGGTGAGTCAAAGGTTTATTGGGCAGTGACACTTGTGACAGTCCAGGGCATGAAGCAGAAGCAGTATCAGGCAGGAGGAGCCACCTGACCTCGATGAAGGAGGCGGGACAACAGAATCTCTGCCAATCTGGAGGAGCTCAGGAGCAAAACTGGCCAGCTAGAGGAATGCCTCACAGGGAGAAACGGCCAGGCTCTTGCTCCGCCCCTGCTCAGCGTGGACGGAGAGCCACAAGAGAACAGGCAGCCCTGCCCTGGAATGCCAAGGTGCCTGAAAGAGCTGCAGTTAGAAGCTGTCAGGCAACAAAGCTCCAACCCTGACGCTGGGCCTGAGTTCTTTCTTAAAGGTGGGGGAACCTGCATAGTGCATCTTCTAGACACGTGTGTGACAGGACTTGTAAAATGGCTCTATTTTGGATGCTTCATGGTGTATATACGTTGAAACCTTTTTTGACCGAATATTATTCTGTACCAGCAACATTTTCAGAATTTCTGTGAATTATTTGAATGCTAGAGGAAATTTGAATCTATCTGTATATTTTTCAGACCAGTTATCTTTCAGGGAAATAATATTTTAGTCCATAATAAATATTAATATTAGTCTTATGATTCTTTACATTTATGGGTTAGGCATTTTTCTCTCTTCCTAAAAATATTTTAAATCAAATCTTTCTGAACCTCAGTTTCTTCGTCTCTAAAATAATTATGATAAAAGCATTACATTAGCAAATTGTTACGGGATTAAATAAGAGAACATGTGAAAAGTGAAAAGTATGATGCTGGGAACATTCAATACATGTTCATTCAAAACAGACAGGAAAGAAGGAAAAAGAGCTCATGTTCAGAACTAGTATGGACTAGGCCTTCCTAGGTGTCTTCATTCATTTTGTGCTGCTGTAACAAAAAAGACCTGAGACGGGATTATTGACTTCTCACAGTTCTGTCTGGGAAATCCAAGATCAAGGCCCCCACAGGTTTGGCGTCTGCTGAGGGCAGGACTCTGCCTCCAGGATGGCAACTTGATGCTGTGTCTTCACATGGCAGAGGGCAGGAGGGCAAAAGCGATGAGCTCTCTCTGTCAAGCCTTGTTATCAGGGCATCTAATCCCATTCGGGAGGGCTCCACCATTGTGACTTAATGACCTATTCAGGCCCCACCTCTTAATGCTGTGACATTGGTGAACATGTTTCAGCATGAATTTTAAAGGGGATGCAAACATTCAAACCACGACACTAGGTGAGAACATTAGACTCTTGGCACAGCCTCCATGAAACAAGCTTTAGCTTTGGAAAAATGTATTTTAGAAATTCCAAGCTTCTTGCTTTCCTGCCATCATCTATTTACTGACTTTTGTGATCCCCGCCCCCCCCAATATCTCTTGGGAAAGATAATGATGTTTTTGACATTTTATAAGTGTGCTTCATGAAACAATACAATCAATTCTTCATGTAATAAAGATATATGCAAATTTTGACATAAAATAAAAGAAACTTTTTTTTTGGGTGAATTGCAGTACTGATATCAGTGCTTTAGTGGAAGAAATCCAGAAGGCAGAACCTCTAATCACAGCTTCACGAACAGAGCAAGTCAAACTTTTGATACAGAGGTTACAAGAGAAACTTGGCCAGCACAGCAATCATACATTCTATCTTTTAAGGTAATGGATTTACAAAACATCAGATAGAAGAATTTCAGTGAAATGATTGATACTTTATTTATTTTCTTTCCCTAAAATTTTTTTCCATGAAAAATGCATGTCAGTGTGTGACTGTAGTGCCTCACATGTTTGCTAAGATTGTCCCAATAATTATTTGTTAAATGAACGAGTGAAATCCAAAACACTTATTTCTTGAGAGGTTAAATAAAGATATCAGCTCCTCACATAAGGATAAATTTAAAGGGTTATTATTATTAAGATAGTTTTAAGTTCTGGAATAAGTAAAGCTTTTTTCTAGTTAAAGTAACATTAAGAAGTTGTATTTTATGACAAATCAACATTTCATATTTTCTGCCTTCATGTGAACTAAACCATATTTCAGTAAATTATTTATTTGTATGACATATAATTTTAATGTGATGTAAATATGCTTTTAAATAGTTTTTTGATGATTAAATATAGCAAATCTAGTCATTTAGTACTTCAAGAAAAGCTTTTAATTTTCCTTTGTCATTATCTTAGAATTACTTCGTATTACACTGCTTTTATCTTTTATGATTTAAATATAATTATGATAATAAAATATAATTATTAGTTATATACTCACCTGATACAAAATATCCAGGCATTTGTTTCTGGAAGAGGATGTTATAGTCTTGTAACATTTCTTTGTCCAGCAGGTGGCACTGTTTAATTTCAAATATGAGCTATATAACAAGCATGTCTCATAATTTATTCTCCAAAGGGAATATTTTTGATAGTGAAAGTACATGCTATTAATAGTTATATTTGGGTAACAGACATAACGTGGACTGTCCCAGCCCAGCCAATCACTCTTAATAGACTGTCCAATCTATATATATGCGTTCAACAAATATTCATGTAACATTCACTGTGTGTTAGATGTTGTAGGGATTGAAAGATAAAGAAGACATATTCTGACTCTAAAGGAGCTTCAGGATTCATAAAGTAATAATACATTGTTAAATCTTTATTGAAACATATTTAGTGTATTGCCTATATACCCAGTCTATACATATGTACAAACTATGTGCCATATGTAAAAGAAAATGTTACCAATTAGTGCTATCAATAAGATACTACATAGCACTAATTGGTAACACTTAGTGGTATCAATAAGATGCCACATAGCACTGTCTAAAGGTAAATCTGATGTATAATTAAGACAAAATTGAATGTCTTCATTGGTTTGAAGTTATAACCAACAAATTACATTTAATTTGGCTTGAGTCTAAAAAATGGTGTTTTCTTTCACTGAAGGTTCTCAAAGCACATATATTGCCACTGACTAACGTTGCACTTAACAAATCGGGCTCATGGTAAGATTCTCTTTTTATATCTAATTTTTAGCAATGAAACAAATTTCTGTGTTTATCAAAGATTCCAGTTTGCTAAGTACATAATATATTCATTTTTCTGATTTCAGTACCCTCTTGGATATTGAGGAGAAATATAAGCCCTTTTTCCCACTATTCTAATCTGAGTTTTCTGTCATATTCATGCCACAGTGAATGGGAGGCATCTTGGGTTCTCAGCAAATGTGGCTTGTGAAGAACTCAACTCAGGAATGAGTCAGGCAGGGTGGCCTCATATCTAACTTGACTGGCTGTGATCAGTCTATTCAGAGAAGGCGTTTTCCAGAGCAGTGATCTGGGGTATGGTGAACAGTAGCTTCAAGTCTCTATTGAGAGCATGGCTGTGATCAGCTTGGGAGCTGACATGCTAGGTAGCAGAGACGAGGGAGAAGCCTCCTCTTGACCTACAGACATAAAATAAACACAAAATAGACATACAATAAGCAGTTTGCTAGGGCTTCCATAATAAAGTAGCGCAAACTGAGTGGCTTACACAACCAAAATTTATTGTGTCACAGTTGTGGAGGTTAGAGGTCAGAGGTCAAGGTGTCATCAGGGTCAGTTCCTTCTGAGGCCATGGGAAAGAAGCTGTTCCGCAGTTCCTGTAGCTTCTGGTGGTTTGCTGGCCATCTTTGATGTGGAGAAGCATCACCTGGAGCTCTGCTCTCATCTTCACGTGGTTTTCCTTGTGCGTGTCTGTGTCTATATGGCCCGTTCTTATATGGACATATTGAATTAGGGCCCACCCTACTGCGGCATGATCTCATCCTAATTTAACGAACTCTTTTATTTTTTTAGAGGGAGTTTCACTCTTGTTGCTTAGGCTGGAGTGCAATGGCGTGATCTTGGTTCACTGCAACCTCCAGCTGCCAGGTTCAAGGGCTTCTCCTGCCTCAGCCTCCTGAGTAGCTGGGATTACAGGAGCCTGCCACCACGCCCAGCTAATTTCTTGTATTTTTAGCAGAGACGGGGTTTCTCCATGTTGGTCAGGCTGGTCTCAAACACCTGACCTCAGGTGATCTGCCTGTCTTGGCCTCCCAAAGCACTGGGATTCCACTGCGCCCGGCCCTAACTTAACTGTTAATAATTATATCTGCAATGACCTTATTTCCAAATAAATTCATATTCTAAGGTTCTGGGGGTTAGGACTTCAACATATAAATTTAGAGGGCTTATATTTCAACCCATAAAAGTATCTATAGTATATATGTGTATAGTTGCAAATGTGAGTTTGCATCTATCCAAAGGTAGAGAAAGTCTGTGGGAGAAGATGGTAGAAGGAAAATACCTAGGAGAAATCAAAGATACCTTGTCTTGTCAACCTGCCTGTTTAGTTGAGTTTTGCTATTAGACTTTTCTTCACCTTTTATTGTTACCACTTGACATTCAGACTGGCTTTTCAATTTTGTGGATTGTTTTCTGTGCTGGGGAAATACATTTTTGTTATACTTTTGAAGCAATATTTTGATTTCAGAGATATTTTAAAAAGAAAGTCTCTTTCCTAATTGAATGTTGAAGGAATGATTAAGATGCTGCTATTTTACATTATGCTCGACTCACTATTCCTGTAGAAGAATGTTAAAGGAACCATTCATTTGTTTATTAAATAGAATATAGGCCGAGTGTGGTGGTGCACACCTGTAATCCCAGCACTTTGGGAGGCCAAGGAGGCAGATCACGAGGTCAGGAGTTGGAGACCAGCCTGGCCAACATGGTGAAACCCCATCTCTACTAAAATAAAATAAAATTAGACAGACGTGGTGGTGCATCTCTAATCCCAGCTATTCAGGAGGCTGAGGCAGGAGAATTGCTTGAGCTTGGGAGGCAGAGGTTGCAGTGAGCTGAGATTGCACCACTGCACTCCAGCCTGGGTGACAGAGCAAGACTCTGTCTCAGGGGTGGGGTGGGGGTGGGGCTGGAACAACGGAATATATCACAATTTAAATATTGTTCTCAATTTAACTTTTTATTCTGCACACATGATTTCCATTGTAAAAAGCATAATAGGCCAGGCGTGGTGTGTCACACCTGTAACCCCAGCACTTTGGGAGGCTGAGACAGGCAGGTCACCTGAGGTCAGTAGTTTAAGACCAGCCTGACCAACATGGTGAAACCCCATCTCTACTAAAAACAGACACAAAAATATAGCCAGGCATGGTGGCGGGTACCTGTCATCCCAGCTACTCAGGAGGCTGAGGCAGGAGAATCGCTTGAACCTGGGAGGCAGAAGTTGCAGTGAGCCGAGATCATGCCATTGCACTCCAGCCTGAGTGACAGAGCGAGACTCCCTCTCAAACAAACAAACAAACAAACAAACAAAAAAAACAGCATACTAAATAGAGTTATTATCCTGCAGGTAAAACATGAAGTGTTTATTAACACACTGCCATTCTTCCCTGCAACGCGTTTATATTCCTTGTGTTAGCTTTATCACAGGAAGCTACGATCGGACGTGCAAGCTCTGGGACACTGCGTCTGGAGAGGAGCTGAACACCCTGGAGGGCCACAGGAATGTGGTTTATGCCATAGCATTCAACAATCCTTATGGGTGTGTTCATCCTTTCACGTATTTGTTCATTAATTCATTTATTCATCCCTCCATCTGCTTGGGGAGAAAGGGAAGCAGACAAGAGGTCTAAACTGACTGAGTGCTTGGTATGCGCTTTGGAAGCCTTTTAAATACCTCCTTCAATGCTTAAAGGGGTCTTTGGGTTACCTATCACTATCCTCATACAGAATACAAGGTTTAAGTCCAGGCGCGGTGGCTCTCGCCTGTAATCCCAGTACTTTGGGAGGCCGAGGCAGTGGGTCACTTGAGCTCAGGAGTTTGAGACCAGCCTGGCCAACGTGGTGAAACCCCATCTCTACTAAAAATTCAAAAATTAGCTGGGCTAATGTATGTACTGTATGATGGCGGGTGCCTGTAGTCCCAGCTACTCGGGAGGCTGAGGCAGGAGAATCACTTGAACCCAGGAGGTGGAGGTTGCAGTGAGCTGAGATTGCACCATTGCACTCCAGCCTGGGCAACAGAGTGAGACTCTGACAAAAAAAGAAAAAAGAAAAAAAAAGAATACAATGTTCAAGTATGCTTCCAAGGATCACATAGTAGTAAAGAGGAGAGCTGGAGTTCATGCTCAGGCAAGACTTGACTCTCAACCCTTGGAAGTTCCAACAGGCAGTGCATGTTGATGTTCACAGCTCTGGGCTGGTGCCTCTGGGGGAATGTGACATATACACACAGCATGGTTTACTTCATTTAGAAGTTAATTTACAGTCTTGCCAGGCAGGAAAAAAAATGTGTGTGGCAACATGCCAACATGCTAAATAACAGTACCAAGTACAACAGAAGTATTTTTAAGCCAACCTCTAGGTAATTGACAGGAGATTACCCAGTGTCCTCTATTCTTCCTCACCACACACTGCTGATTCCCATGGCACCCTGAGCATCTGTAGCAATGAAGATACCCACTGGAATGGGCATTCTCCTCCCACTGGTTAGGTTCTAAACTGATCAAGAGTTAGTTGTATTTGTCGACCAATGTGCTTATGTTGGTTGTGCTTTCAATTGTAATTGTGTAACATAACGTGTAATTTAACTAAATATTACATAAACTAATAAAATATGAGTGGAAAAGAAACCTGGTCTTTTCTAGGGAAGCATAGATAAGGCAAATCTTTGAAAAATTGTTTCACAACTAAATGAAGTTGTGGATGAGATCAATGTTCAATTGGAAAGCATACTGTCAAAATCTAGAAAAATTCTGCACTCAGATTGTTCTGCATGTGTGTTTAAGTTCTTTAAGTTCTCATTCCATTTGCAAGAAAAGAAAACTAGATATTGGCCGGGTGCGGTGGCTCAAGCCTGTAATCCCAGCACTTTGGGAGGCCGAGACGGGCGGATCACGAGGTCAGGAGATTGAGACCATTCTGGCTAACACGGTGAAACCCCGTCTCTACTAAAAAAAAAAATGCAAAAAAGCG
>NW_016808088.1:0-16345 GCF_001698545.2 Rhinopithecus bieti
AAATGTTTGGTAGAATTCACCAGTGAAGCCATCTAGTCCTGGACTCTTTTTGTTGTCAGGGGGTTTCTGATTGATAACTCAAAATGTTATCTGTTATTGATTTGTTCATATTTTTCATTTCTTCATTATTAAGTTTTGGTAATATGTATGTTTATAGGAATTCATTGATTTTGTCTAACTTTTGCAGTTTGTTGGCATAGAGTTTACAGTAGTCTCTTGTGATCATTTTTCATCTGATTTCATTTATTTGATTCTTTTTTCTTAGTATGCCTAGCTAAGTGTTTATCAATTTTGTTTATTTTTTCAAAAAAATCTTTTCATTTTGTTGAAAATGGAGGATGGAGGGATGGGACAGTTAAAAACTACCTATTTGGTACTGTGCTGACTACCTTGGTGATAGAATCCATACTCCAAACTTCAGCATCCTGCAATATTCCCATGTAACATATTTGTACATGTGTGCCTTGTATCTAAATGAAAAATTGAAATTAAAACAAGTCCATTCAAACTTTTAAGAATATGTTTTAGAGTATACTGAAGTCTCCTGTATACATTAGGAAAATAATATGACTAATTATTTTGCAATGATTATAATTCAAACAGATATGCCTTGATTCCTTGTCATCTTTTGCTCTCACCAAAATGTAAGCCCCTTCAATTACCTATACTTTTTGCTGTTTCTTCTCCCCTCACCCTAATGCCCACTGATTCTCTCCATTCCAAAATATTTCACACTGTCTTGTGGTGCCTCATTCCTCGGTTAAAAATGCAAATAATCATTAACTAATCACTGAACATGGTCTCCAACTGTTCTCTTAAATAAAGCTTGGCCGTCCCTTGTAGATACTACTGTCCCAGAACTCTTTCTGGTGGTGGTTGCTCATTCTCCCTAATTCCACAAACACCATGATTACAAGGTGTTTTTGGTCACATTTTCTCTCAGTGCTTCATTTGAATATAAGTCCATCTCTATGTTTAAAAACTCCTCTTTCTTTGAAGTTTCTGTCATTTGGTAAGCTGTACTCTTGCTTAATTGTTCATATTTAGCAACAACTTTGCCCCTTATCTTCAATCATTGAAGACTGTGGTAGCTAGCTCAGTCCTATTGCCCAGCCAACATCAATGGTGACTTCATTATTTATGTGGAAAGTAATTTTAATACCTCATAATCTTGGTTCTTGGACCTCCTCAACTTCAGTGATTTTCATTTACCACTCACATGGTTATAGAATACAACTTGGCTTTTCAACCTTTGTTTTTAAGCTATATGTCATTATCTCTTGTCTGTCATTGCCTTCTTATACTTGCCTCCTTTCTATCCAGTATAGACTACTAAAAGCATAACTGCTATCACACCCTTACCAATACTTTCAAATTTCCAGCCACTTTATTCTAAGTCTCTGGCAAAATAAAACCCAGATAAATGCACTGTCTTTTTTATTATAATATCCACACTAATGAACACCACTGGAAATTCTCAGATAAAATTTAGTCTTGGTCTTTAACAACTGGCCCTATGAACTGGCTTGCAAACTTGCTTCCTTAGCTTAGCTGTAATATCCTTTACTTTAGACCTCTGATGTTGTTGGGTGTTAACTTACAATCCATTCATCATTTCTCATTTATATAAATACACAGTCCCAAAAAGAGATACTACTGTAACTGGTCACATTTAAGGTCATTAACTGGGCCATTTTCTTTTTTGTGTGTGAAAAACTTTTATTCTGAGAATCTAAAATCTGGACAAAGAGTATTGGACTTCAGAAAAAGCCTACACAAAATTGTCTCATTTCTTCCCTAATACATTGTCAATCTAAGAATAAAGAGGTGAAAAAAAACCTTTAAAAATAACATTGCTTCAGTTTGTCTGCAGGTGCGTGATTTAAAATATCCCTGTTCTATTGAGGTACAGGCTGCAAACTTTGGTAAAATTGGAAAAATTAACAAACCCTTTCAAAATAAATACAAAAACAAAAACAACACTGAACCTTAACGTTATATCTTTCTCAGTACATATATAGTAACTACAAAAAAAAAAAAAAAAAATCNAATGATCTGTAAGACTCAAACTGTTCCCAAGCACCCACTCAGTGTCAGGAAGAACTTAATGATTGCAGTTTCTAGAATTTGTTTGGCATTTTCAATAATTCAGTGCTCACCACAGGAATGTTGTCTTTAGAGAGAAGGAGTGAACCAAAGGCACTTGAACTTGGCTTCCTGTGTTGGCATCCATCCGTGGCCAGCTTCTTCGGACAGCATCAGCCACATGCCTGTCCCCACATGGAGCAGAGTCCTGTTGAGGCCACTTCTGCATGGCCCCAACACTATGCTTGCAGGGGCAGAGGAGTTTTCAAGTGGATCTCAAACACCAAGAGTCTGGTGGGGGATGGCTTTGAGGGAAAGGTTTGAACTGGGCCAAGATGTTTCCTCTTTTCCTTGCAACAATTTCAACAGACAGCTAGACCACATCATGCCATGGGCCACCACAGAGACCCATCTCGTTGGACTTTAGATGATAAAATGCTGTCAGATAGATGCTTGCTCTGACCTTGGGGGCCAAACCCATGAACACAAAAGAAGGACTGTTCCCTCCCCCACTTCTTAGAGATGGTGGCATCAACTTCTGAGAACCTGACATCAGAATAATGAACAGTCTCCACGCCACATAGTTTCTGATTCCATCTTTAAAAAGTCTTATGTTGTGCACACGTATGTGTATTGCGGTACTATTCACAATAGCAAAAACTTGGAACCAACCCAAATGTCCATCAATCACAGACTGGATTAAGAAAATATGGCACATATACACCATGGAATACTATGCAGCCATAAGAAAGGATGAGTTCATGTCCTTTGTAGGGACATAGATGCAGCTGGAAACCATCATTCTCAGCAAACTATGGCAAGAACAGAAAACCAAACACCACATGTTCTCACTCATAGGTGGGAATTGAACAATGAGAACACTTGAACACAGGAAGGGGAACATCACACACCGGGGCCTGTTGTGGGGTGTGGGGAGCAGGGAGGGATAGCATTAGGAGATATACCTAATGTAAATGATGAGTTAATGGGTGCAGCACACCAACATGGCACATGTATAGGTATGTAACAAACCTGCACATTTTGCACATGTACCCTAGAACTTAAAGTATAATAAAAAAGAAAAAGAAAAAGAAAAAAGAAAGAAATAAAAGCATAGTTTATAGAATAAAAATTGTCAAAAAAATTCTTATGTTTTGTCAATAAATTGCAGGCTTTTATGTTTACAAAAAAATAACAAAATACTGAGAAGTCCAACTTTTAGCCAGAATACATAAATTCCTGAAAGTGTATGAAAATGTATAGATTGGAAAATTAAAAATAAAAAAAGGAAAACAAACCTTTATAGGGAAGGAAGGAAACACTACATGTTTAAGTTAAGCCCACAAAGAACAACATCAGGGCCGATGAAAGAGCCCTCCCACACGTTTTAAGCAAAACGCCTGTGGAGAAGTGCTTGGAGATCACCGGCCATTGCCGTAGCCAAGCAAGAGCTGGTTGAGGATGGTCTGCAGGGGCTGGTTCACCTGCATGGCATAGCTCCAGCCCAGGTCATAGCGACAGGCAGGGCAGCTTAGCACCTGTGCCCGGAAGGATCTATCCAGGCAGTCCTTGCATACCTTACGCTGGCACACTGTTGCAATGGGCCAGAACACCAGCTCCTGACAGCAGATACACTGGAGCGTCTCCTCCACTTTACTCAGGAACATCTGATACGGGCTGCTGCTCGCTGACTGGCCCTCGACCGAAGCTAGGACCTCATTCCACAGTTTGGCATTGCTCTTGTCCTCTCTGATGAGGCAGCTCTGTTGGGCCGTGAGGCTGTAGGGCTCCACTTTAGTTTTCTTGGATGTCCGGTGAGGAGACGCGGCCCTGTGGCCACCTCCTGCCTACTTCTGCTTCCACTTTCCCTTGCTTGCCCTGGGGCCTGCAAAGCCCTCCTCCTGCTGCTCCTCCTCCTCCCTCTTGCTGTTCTTCTCCCGCTCTCGGTAGACCAGGGCTTCCAGGTGGCCTTAGTCAGCCCCAGCTGACTTGATCCATTCCTTCCCCTCCTTCGTCCAGGGGCCAGAGTCGTCGTCGTCCCTCTGCAGGAGGTAGTGCCACGGGAGAAACCTGGACTTCCCCTTCTCGGGCCACTACTTCACCACCTGCTAGATGCAGTCATAGCAGTTGCCCTTGGCGGGGGCGTACTTCCTGTTCTTACCACCCTTGATGCTGCACACCACCATAACAGGTTTTCCCGACTGCCAGTCCTTGGCCTCAACCCCTTCTTGGTCATTAATGAGAGTAAAGCAGTTGAGAGCCAGCGCCCTGTTGGTGTTGGTGAGTTTCTGATCACAAGACTGTTCCACGGTCCTCTTGTTGCAAGAAAGATCTCAACCATCACTACCCGTGTATCTGAAAAAATTCTCCTTGTCCCCATCGTCCTTGTTGCCCCTGTCCAGGGCCAGGGAGTACGACCCGTAGTTGCTCCGGCCGTGAAAGCCAGCCACGTGGGGCCGATGAACCCCAGACTAGCTGACCTGGACTCAGAACCGCCACATGGTGCCCACGGGGATCCCTGGGATGGATCCGTAGTGGTTGGACAGGAGGATGGTGCACTCTTTGGTGGGGCCCACACACGCAATGCCCTTGCCCCAGTCCCGCTTTGAGGACAACGTGGCTGAGGCCATCTACACCTTCTTGCTCTCTCTCAGCCTCTCCCCTGCCAGCACCACCTTGCTGGTGTGATTCCTGCACTTGGGCAGTACCACTCCTCCTCGCTGGGAATGCTGCTGAGGGGCGGGCGCAGGCAGTAGATGTGGAAGGTCATGTCACATTTGTCACACATGAACTGCTTCTCCGGGTCTTGCTGGCCCCTGCACAGGTGGCAGGCGCAGACCCAGCAGAGTCTATTCACCTCATCCTTGCAGTGTTTGCAGGATGGGATATTCGTGGAGGTAAATGAGAGTATTGGGTTCGACCCCATGATTAAACTGGACATTTAACTAACATAGAAACATAATTCTCATAGTTCATTTTGAGACAACACTTAGAGAGTTAGGTTTTAGAAACAAGATCAACTAACAATTCAGTCACATTTGTGATTGTTTCTTATGTTACTCTAAAAACTTTGTGGACTGATGTTGTTTTATTCTAAAGAAAGATCCGGGGTATCATGACTGAAGCATCATTTAATATAATCATCAAAGTACCTTCTATCTAATATGCACAGAAGCTACCATAGACCGTAGACACTTTCCTGAGACTCCCTATTCTACCACTTTGTCCCTCATTCTCATAAAATAATATCACTTCTTATTTCACCAATTTAGAACTGGCTATATACTTTTCAGGACACAGTGAAAAATGGAAATGCATGTAAGGAGTGGGGAATTCAATCTCTCTTTCTCTTTTCACAGCCTGCAGCTTCCACCCAATGTGAATAGCGAACCCCCAAGGCATTGCAAGTTTCACACGAGAAGATGTTTGGTACACAGAAAGGCAAGAGGCCTACCACTTGCTCATTGTGCCATAGCACTGCCAGACTATGGGAAGGATGACCTCTGTCTTGCCCTGTCCAAAAGTATTGTGACCATGAACTCAACTACAAATGTTATCTATGATCCTATCCAGTCCTCTGCCAGGGTTGAAAGGCAATGCAGCCTGATCACTGTCTAAGGCAGATGATGACAGTGGTTGAAAGATACAGTCAGGAGGGAGGAGGATACCTGAAACCTATGGAAGCAGGGGCAGAAAGCTGGCAGCTTAGAACTCATCCTAGGGAGGTGGTAAGGTTGACAAGAGGCCAGGCTACACTTGAGCTGAAATCTCAAGCTTAAAATGTAACATAAATTCAAAGATAAAATTGTTAAGAATTTCAATATAGCAACCTTAACCATGCTACTTGATTGGTTTCACCCTCGTGAAGCCAGGCCTGGACCAGGAACATAGACAACATCAGATTTAAGTTCCTTCAAATTTCACTTTTTCACTAATTTACCAAAACCCATATCATTCTCGCTTTCTTACCTTATATAACATGAAAAAATATCATATTCTAATGCATAAAGTCAATAGTTTTACCTCAGTTCTAAAGCCCATCTTCTCCTTCATTCTAATCAAACTTCCTCCATCAGTTATCCCATCTTTATCCCTTATATTTAATTTAATAACTTGACATTTTCCTATAATTACTCCTTCTTCCTGTCCTTAAAAATCAAACATGTTGGCAGAGTTCGATATACTCACTCTCTGTACAGATAATCTTCTAGTCATTTATTATAACTAAAATGAAATGCAATCTAGCTTATTGCTAAAGTATTCCCCTGAATCTGCTTTCACTAAATCCCCAGTGACATTTTTGTTTCTAATGGTTTATCAAGCAGAGAAGAAAGGCAAGAGGTAGACACATGCCAAAAACATGAGATAATAGGTATATAAAGGCATAGTACCATGAAAAAGCATGGCACTTCTGAAACAGTTCAAAATGGTTTCAGTGTTAGTTGCATTACATACTATGTCACTTTTGATCTTCTGCTAAGAGATTCCAAGAGAGAATTAATTATATAAGAGATTAATTCTGGAAAATATCTTTGAATAATTAAAAAAAAAAAGAGGGAGCAGGAATAGGTACGAAGAACCTTCAGTCTGCAATGCAGCACTGACATCTGTGAAAGAAAAGAGGGAAGAAGGAATTAGTGGGTTGAAAAAGATTCAGAGTACATTAAAGAAAGTCTTGGTCATGCCTAATGGGAGTCCCTGAGCAAAGATTACTTGGTAGAGAAGTCCTGAATCAAGAAGAAATGGCCTGACTCTGGTACCTCCACTATGCTCACTTATTTGCTGGAGACTTTCCAGAGGGAAAATGGCCTTTGCAAAGCACCACAGCGGATCTGAATTTGTGGCAGTTTTTTGGTCAACCATTCTCTCTGCAGCAGGTTCTCTTGAAGGGAGAATCTGAATAGCACACTTCCATGGATGCCACAGTCCACCATCTGTACTTTACTGCACAGATGCACTTCTCGATACAAATTTATATAGCAGCTCCTCCAAAGGTTTCTTGAACCTCTCTTCTTGGTGAGACAATTAGATGAGGGAAGCTAGTGGGACAAACTAGAGCATCTGTCTCAGGGCTGCAACTGGTTTTCATCCTTTCCCTCCTCCACTACTCATTCTGAACTGCCCTCATCCTTAATTCTCATCTCAACAGGTCTTGGGACTTCACTGATGGTGTGAATCAAAACTTCATGCCTGAAGATTCTAAGCCCCTAGTAATCACATCCCACTCAAGTAGGGATTGCTGCATGTGTCCATTCACAGTTACAGTGGAGCAAGGAAATACCAAGAGAAACTCTAATAGATCATCTGGATTTCAACTATAATTCTCCCTGCCCCCACTGTGTGAGAGTAGTCCTACTTCCTCACTCCTGCAATCAGGGTGAATTACCCCTGTTAAAAATAATAGCTTTTCTTCCACCCTGCTATTCTCTGAACACAAGGAGTCCAAAGTGTCTTGGTAGCAGCTGTAGATTATAACTTATTGGCACACAGCAAAAGTGTGCCCACTTTATAGTTTCTGTCTCTCTACAAACCCCAAAGTTGCAGTGACAGAAAATACAAAGTCTCCCAGAGGGACATTAGAAGTGACAATAAGTGAGGCCACTGCTGATTCTACTCTTTGGTTCCTGAACCCATGTATTCTTTCTACTGAGGACACAGCGCACAAACGAGTCTCCTGTTTAGCATTTTGTTTTGTTTTGTTTTGGTTGGTTGTTTTCTGACACCATCTTAGTCGGTTCAGGCTGCCGTGACAGAATACCATAGACTGAGTGGCTTAAACAACAAATATTTATTTTTCAGAGTCCTGAAGCGAGAAGTCTGAGATCAAGGTGTCACCATTGTCAGGTTCTTGGTGAGGGTTCTCCCTTTGTTAACAGACAGTTGCCTTCTCACTGTGTCTTTACATGTCAAAGAGAGAAACCTCTGGTCCCTTCATTTCTTTAAAAGAGCACTAATCTACTCAGGGGACATCCACCCTCATGTCTTAGTCAAACCCTAATTACTATCAAAGGCCCTGCCTCCAAAGACCATTACATTGGGGATTAAGGTTTCAGCATATAAATTTTGAGAGGAGACAGCGATTGAGTCCATAGCAGACACTGCATACATTGTCATTCTAGAAAATTCTCAATTCTCGGGGGGCAAAAACTGAAAAATTCCCCTTTTGAAAACTGGGTAGAAGACAGGGATGCCCTCTCTCACCATCCGTATTTTCAACATGAGTGTTGGAAGTTCTGGCTAGGCCGGGCTAATCAGGCAAGAGAAAGAAATCAAGGGTATTCAGTCAGGGAAAAGAAGAAGTCACAAAGTTGTCCTGCTTTGCAGATGACATGATTGTACATTTAGGAGAAACCCATCGTCGTCGCAGACCCAAAATCTCCTTAAGCTGATACAGCGCAAGCTTCAGCAATAGGTCTCAGGATACAAAAATTTAGATGTGCGAAAAATCACAGAGCATTTCTTAACACAGTAACAGACAAGCAGAGAGGGAAGTCAGGAATGGAACGCTTCCATTCACAATGCCTTCAAGTAGAATAAAATACCTAGGGAATCCGAACTTACAAGGCGATGTAGAAGGGACCTCTTCAAGGAGACACTACAAACCGCACCTGCCTCAGTGAAATCAGAAGGACCAACACAAACTGGAAACAGAACCCTACCCATGCTCGATGGATAGAAGAATCAATATCCCATGGAAAATGGCCCATACTGCCCAAGGTGTATTATAGATTCAATGCCATCCCATCAAGCTACCAATGAGTTGGGTGGCGGTGTTCTCACAGAATTGGAAAAAAGCTGCTTTAACAGTTCATAATGGAACCAAAAAGGCCCGCATTCCAAGACAGATCCTAATTCAAGAAGGACGCAAAAGTGGAGGCATCGACGTACCTGACTTCAAAGCTCATACTACAAGGCTACAGTACCAAAACAGCATGCGTACTGCGCTACCAAAACAGAGCTATAGACCAACTGGAACAGAACAGTCCTCAGGATTATAATACCACCACACCTCTACCAGCCACTCTGTATCTCTTGGGACGAAACCTGAGGAGAAAACAAGAAAGGGCGGGAAAGGATTCCCTATTTAATAAAACTGCCGTGCTGGGAAAATTGGCTAGCCCATACAGTAGAAAGCTGAAACTGGATCCGTTTCCTTACTCCTTATACGAAGATCAATTCAAGTATGGATTAGAGACTTAATGTCTAGACCTAATCCATAAAAACCCTAGAAGAGAAGATCTAGGTCGTACCATTTCAGGCAAATAGGAATGGGGCAAGCGACTTCATGTCGTAAAACACCAAAGCAACGGCCAGCAAAAGCCAAAATTGACAAATGCGGAATCTAACTTAAACTAAAGAGCTTCACTGCCACAGCAAAAGCAAACTACCGTCAGAGTGAACAGGCAACCTACAGAATGGGGAGAAGAGGAAAATTTTTGCAATGCTCAACTCATCTGACAAGGGCTGAATATGCCAGAAGTCTACAAGAACCTCAAACAAATTATACAAGAAAAAAACAACAAACCCCATCAAAAAGTGGGGAAAGGGATACTGACCAGACATTTCTAAAACAGAAGACATTCATACAGGCCAACAGCACACATGAAAAAATGCTCATCATCACTCGCCATCAGAGAATGCAAATCAAAAACCACAATGACGATACCACTCACACCAGCTAGAATGGCAAAAATCCCAATTAAAAAATCAGGGAAACAACAGTTGGTTTGGAGGAGTGATGTGTAGCAAAATAGGAACACTGTTTTACACTGTTGGGTGGCGGCATTGTAAACTGTTCAACCATTTATGGCAAAACAGTATCGGCAATTCCTCAAGGGATCGTAGAACTAGATGTGACCATATGACCCAGCCATCCACTACTGAGGGTATATACCCAAAGGATTATGAGAATTATTCTACTACAAAGCTTATGTTATCTTTTTTATGTTTATTGCGGCCACTATTCACAATAGCAAAGACTTGGAATCACCAAATGTCCATCTGTGACATGTTTCGCGATTATATATATATGAAAATGTGTGTTTTTCTATTTATCTCATCTTATGGATGATACTATGCAGCCTAAAAATGTGTGTGTGTGTTTTGTAGGGACATGGATGCAGCTGGAAATCCCTATCTATTCCTTAGCAAAACTATCACAAGAGAGAGAAAACCCAAACAACCTGTCTCTCTCTATAGGTGGGAATATCTGAACAATGAGAATCAACTTGACCTTGGGGAAGGGGAAACATCCATTGGCTTCTCCTCGGTTTTGTTTTTCTCGTGTTCGTTCTCTTGTGTTTTTTTTGGCCTATCATGGGGGAGGGGGCGAGGGGGGAGCGTATTGCCATTTGGGGGGACGTTATACATGATATAAATGGATGAATTGATGTTGTGCTGACGACGTTGATGGGCTGCAGCACACCAATATGGCCACACAAGTACTACATAATGTAACAAACCTGCCACGTTATGCACATGTACCCTAGAACTTAACAGTATAATAAAAGTAAATAAAAAATTTAAAAAAATCACCATTAAAAAAAAAAAAATCTACAATTTCTCTTACACTAAACTAAACTGATCCTGGTGTCCCAATTCAATGAATTAGGACACTAGGCTCACGAGTTTACAGCGACCCCACAAGATAAGGACAATGTCTTTTGCTTCTGAAGCCAACAAAGCTTAAATGCAGAACCCACAGAGGAAAGGCGTTCAGTCCCAGGAGAATCTTGCCCCTCACTTCTGATGCCAGTCACAAAGTCTTCGGGGCCCGGCTCTACCCTTCTAGAATCGATCACCTGAAGTTCAAGAATTCCTGGGACCCACTCCTCAGCTTTGATAATTTACGTAGAATAACTCAGGAACTCTCAGTATAAAGAGTACACTATCTCCATAAATATGATTATAGTAATATCAGAAAAGGATAAAACTCAGAAACAGTCAACATGGGAAGGAGTATTGCAGTAGGACAGGCTATGGGGATGGTCGGCTGTGCGGGCGTGAAATGCCGCTACAGGAGCTTCCATGGCTCTCGTCAGGCATAGCCACCTTCCAGGACATTGATGTGCCGCACCAACCAGAAGGCCTCTCCGAAACTTTCGCCCGTTATCTGTTTGAGAGGAGTATCTTAATGAAGTGGTTGTAGGCCATGATTGATTAAATCATTGGTGATTGGTGATTCTGAACTCAATCATCAGGTCCCTCCACCCCGGCATGTTGGGGGTACCATGACCAGGCTAAAAGTTCCAACACTTCCCAATCATGTGCTTGCGTTCCACTGGCAAGCCGTCCTTTTCTGAAGCTACCTAGAAGCCTCTGAGGGAGTGACCCTATTGCCATTAAATTCACGGTTTAACAAAATCCCTTTCCATCACGCAGGAAATTCCAAAGGGTTTGAAGAGCCTCCAGGCAACCAGAACCAAAGACCAAAATGGTAATTTTTTTTTTTTTTTTTTTTTCATTATAGCACACGGCAACAACCCTGGCCCTCCGCTGACCACAGCAGTCACCCCCTATGGAGAACCAAGGCAGTTTATCAAACATCTAAGACTATTACCTGACAATAGGAATCTATTCCATCATTAATGATTTGACGAATCCATCCTTCTTATAGGTAGTTAACCTTCCGCTCTACTTAGCGGCAGGGGAGTCAGGAGTTTGCAGGCTTTCATTTGATATTGAGAGATTCAAAAAGCAGAAGTAGTCTCAGTAATATATGCCTTCATCCTTTCAGGCATCTGGTATAAATGAGCTAAGAGACAGTATTATCTTTTGCTTTGTACCTTTTTCAAAGTGTTAATCTAATACTGAATTTATTTTATCACATATCTCATTTATTTATTCATTTACCCTCAGCTACTGTTCTTCCTTTTCTCCATTTGTACCCAGAATTTTCTACCTTTGGAAGGGACATTACGTTTGATCACTGTGCTGGTCTTGATTTCCAGCAGCAATACTACTATAAGCAAGTACCTTCCCATCAATCCACTCCCACTTCGACAGGTTACATTTACATTGGTATTGAGCTAGTGTTAAAAACCACAGGCTTTTAGGCTCCCCATATAATGGAAATTAACACAGGGCCAAGCAGTTTTCCCAGACAAGTCTTTTGGGTTTTGTGCTTGAGGGTAAGGGAAACAGAGGGGGTGCAAAGATTTCCCAGTTGGCTCCCCGAAAGGATCCTACAGGGATTTTTTTTTTTTAATGAAGAAAAGAAGGGAATTTATATCAGGGATAGGGTATGCAAGCTAGGCTGGGCAAAGCACATGAGAGGAAGGGTATGTGGGTCAGCATATCCTGTTGTGATGGTTATCTTGAGTAATGGGCCATCTAGTGATGTGGCTAGTGGCAACAAAGTTGTAAATCAATTGTTCAGCATTCCTACCAGAGGTGGGACACTCTGCAATCTTAGTTGGACATTTGGATCCCCTAAGGCCAGTTTCTGAAATTCCTCAAGTAAAAGGCATGGCTAAATATTATGAGAGCACAAAATAATGTTTATTTTATTTGTATGACTAAAACCTCTAGGATAGCAGGTATAGTGTCAGAGAGGTAATGACATGGGTTTTGTGATCAGTGGGACAAAAGAAAAGAAATTTGAAAAGGAGCCAAGTCCCAATCCTATTCTGTCACACTAGTAGGCTATTTTTATCACTAGGCAATATAGCTGCACTCACTGTAACAGGTGTCCCCAACCCCTTGACCATGGACCCAGTACAGGTCCAGTCTGTTACAGGAACCAGGGCACACAGCAGGAGATGAGTGGAGGGCCAGCATTTCTGCCTGAGCTCCACCTCCTGTCAGATCAGTGGTGACATTAGATTCTCATAGGAGCATGAACCCTATTATGAACTGCACATGTGAGGGATCCAGATTGTGTGCTTCTGTGAGAATCTAACTAATGGCTGATTATCAGAGGTAAAACAGCTTCATCTTAAAACCATGACCCCACCTCAGTCCATGGAAAAATTTTATTCCACAAAACTGGTCCCTGGTGCCAAAAAGGTTGGGGACTGCTGCACTATAAAACCCAATTTTGCCAGAAGGGGTCAAAGCATAAGCTGCCTCATAAGGCCCTTAGGAATTCTGACATAAATGTTTAAAAATAAATAGGTAAAACAGAAACAATAACCACTTTATATAAATCCTGTTCAAACATGTTGCATTAGTCTGTTTTCACACTGCTGAAAAAGACATACCTGAAACTGGGTAATTTATAAAGAAAAAGAGGTTTAATGGACTCACAGTTCCACATGGCTGGAGAGGCCTCACAATCATGACAGAAGACGAAAGGCATGTCTTACATGGTGGCAGACAAGAGAGAAGGAGAGCCAAGCAAAAGGGGAAAGCCCTTATAAAACCATCAGATCTCACGATACCTATTCACTACCACAAGAAGAGTATGGGGGAAACTGGCCCCATGATTCTATCATCTCCCACTGGGTCCTTCCCACAACATGTGGGAAATATAAGCAGTCTTATTCAAGATGAGATTTGGGTAGGGATGCAGCCAAACCATATCATTTCACCCTTGGCCCCTCCAAAATCTCATATCCTCACATTTCAAAATCAATCATGCCTTCCCAGCAGTCCCCCAAAGTTTTAACTCATTTCAGCATTAATTCAAAAGTCCACAGTCCAAAGTCTAATATGAGAGAAAGCAAGTCCCTTTTGCCTATGAGCCCATAAAATCAAAAGCATATTAGTTACCTCCTAGATAACTTTGGGGGTCCAGGTATTGGGTAAATATACCCATTCCAAATGGGAGAAATTGGTCAAATCAAAGGGGCTAAAGGTCCCATGAAAGTCCAAAAATCCAGCAGGGCAGTCAAATCTTAAAGCTCCAAAATGATCTCCTTTGACTCCAAGTCTTACATTCAAGTCACGCTGATGCAGTAAATGGGTTCCCAAGGTCTTGGGCAGCTCTGCCCCGTGGCTTTGCAGGGTGCGGCCTCCCTCCTGGCTGTTTTCACAGGCTGGTGTTGATTGTCTGTGGCTTTTCCAGGCACATGGTGCTAGCTCTCAATGGATCTACCATTTTGGGGTCAGGAGGACAGTGATCCTCTTCTCACAAATCCACTAGGTAGTTCACAAGTGGGGACTCTATGTGGTGACTTGTATTTCACATTTGCCTTCCACAGTGCCCTAGCAGAGGTTCTCCATGAGGGCCTTGCCCCTGCAGCTAACTTTGGCCTGGATGTCCAGCCATTTCCATATATCCTCTGAAATCGAGGTGGAGGTTGTCTAGCCTCAATTCTTGACTTCTGTGCACCCCCAGGCTTAACACCATGTGTAAAGCCCTGGCAAAACATAGGGCTTGCACCCTCTGAAGCTATGGCCCAAGCTGTACCTTGGTCCCTTTTAGCCATGGTTAGAGTGGCTTAGACACAGGGCACCAAGTCTCTAGGCTACACATAGCACCGGAACCCTGGACCCAGCCCAGGGAACCATTGTTTTTTCTCCTAGGCCTCCAGATCTGTGATGGGAGGGGCTGCTGCAAGGGTCTCTGACATACCTTGGAGACATTTTCCCCCTTGTCTTGGGGATTAAGATTTGGCTCCTTGTTACTTATGTAAATTGCTGCAGCTGGCTTGAATTTCTCCTCAGAAAATGGGTTTTTCTTTTCCTCCCATTGTCAGGCTGCAAATTTTCCAAACTTTTATGCTCTGTTTCCCTTCTAAAACTGAATGATTTTAACAGCACCCAAGTCACTCTTGAATGCTTTGCTGCTTAGAAATTTCTTCCACCAGATACCCTAAATCATCTCCCTCAAGTTCAAAGTTCCACAAATTTCTAGGGCAGGGGGAAAACGTTGCCAGTCTCTTTGCTAAAACATAGAAAGGGTCACCTTTACTCCATTTTCCAACAAGTTTCTCATCTCCATCTGAGACCACCTCAGCTTGGATTTTGTTGTCCATATCACTATCAGCATTTTGGCCAAAACTATTCAACAAGTCTTTAGGAAGTTCCAAACTTTCCCACAATTTCCTATCTTCTTCTGAACCCTCCAAACTGTTCCAACCTCTGTCTCTTACCCAGTACCAAAGTCACTTCCACATTTTCGGGTATCTTTACAGCAGCACCCCATTCTACCAGTATCAATTTACTATATTAGTCTGTTTTCATGCTGCTGATAAAGACATACTTAAGACTGGGCAATTTATAAAGAAAAAAAGGTCTAATGGACTCACACTTCCACGTGGCTGGAGAGACCTCACAATCATGGTATGAGTCAAAGGCACATCTTACATGGTGGCAAACAAGAGAGATTGAGAGCCAAGTGAAAGGGGAAACCCCTTATAAAATCATCCGGTCTCATGAGACTTATTCACTACCACGAGAACAGTATGGGGGGAACCACTCCCCTAATTCAATTATCTCCCACCAGGTCATATTTATCCACTGGGTCCTTCCCACAACTTGTGAGAATTATGAGAGGTAAAACTCAAAATGAGATTTGGCTGGGGACAAAACCAATCCATATCACATATCAATTTTCATCTAAACTTTCACTTTAATTCCATCAACACATACATCCCTAACTTGAGCCTCCATTAAGGCTACATCAAACAGGTTTCAGTTTCATAGTATAAGGTAGGGGAAGTGTTTCCCAGTCATGCACAATATCTGTTCCCATAAAACATTCAAGTAAAGGAAATACGACTCCTTCACATAGTCATGTTAACCAATGTTCAACTTAACCAATGGATTTTGGTACCAGGGTATATGAGGTTCCCATGTTCCAGAGTAACAAATTTTTCTCTTTTCCACTCTCTTACCATTTTACTTACTCATGTATGTAAGGCTTTGGGGACCTCACCAAGAGGTCAAGCCAAGAGACTCTGGCCCTTTGGTCAATCTTTATCTTTAATCTGTCTGACTGTTGCCTCTGGCAATTTCAGGATGGGTTTTTCCTTATAATCTTTGCCTTCCAGATTTTTTAATTCCTCCAAACTGAGGTAAATAAAGTAGAATTGTTTGGGGCCCTTTAATGTTGGGCTCCCATTAGTCCATTCAGTCTTCCACAGTGCTGTGTTAAGATCTTTGTTTCCTGTAATCCCAGCACTTTGGGAGGCCAAAGCGGGCAGATCACAAGGTCAGGAGATCGAGACCATCTTGGCTAACACAGTGAAACCCCGTCTCTGCTAAAAATGCAAAAAATTAGCCGGGCGCGGCGGCAGGCGCCTGTAGTCCCAGCTACTCGGGAGGCTGAGACAGGAGAATGGCATGAACCTGGGAGGCGGAGCTTGCAGTGAGC
>NW_016808088.1:20202-21887 GCF_001698545.2 Rhinopithecus bieti
CCTGTTTTATAGGTTTAATATCAATAATTCAACTTGGCATTGGTATTTTATGTATGTGCATATATTTTTTTTCAATTATGAAAGTCAGGATTCCATGGACATTTCAACAATCATGAATCCAGTAAAACATATGGGGATACCATTCTGTGAGAAATGCAGGACTTTGTCTCAACACACCAGTCCACTCAGCTGAAGAACTAAGCCAATACCAAATTGACTATTCCACATGGAATATACAACTATGAGGTATTCTGCTTTGTTCACATTATTTCTAATTCATCCCTCAGCACACAAAAAACTTCTTCTTCTTTCTTGTTTATGTCTCCTGTTAACTTCAGAAATACCAAACTATGAAACAGATTAAATGCTATGAAAATTTACTGTCTTGGAATATTAACTTCAGCCTTTTGCTCTCACTTTTTGCTCTTTTGGATCTATGGTGTATGTTTGCATCTCTTTACCTTACAGATGCTGGACACAGTGTGCTTCTGTTCATACAGAGCTCAAGTATAATCTGGGGCATGTATGAATTCATCAAGTATCACCAGGATAATTGGTAAACGAATAGTGCCATAGTAAGTGATATAAAAGGGTGTGACACTGGACTAGGAATCAGTATTATTGTAGTAAACATGGCACATAAGGAAAATTTTAAAAAGATCTAGAAGGAGTAGAAGGAGAAAGAAAGCCTGATTTTAAATAAATACGGCATCATAGAGAAATGATGGTCTGCCTTCTAGAATGTCTACAATAAGCTTGTCTCACGAAGTGAAAATATATTCTTTGAAAATGCTATCGAATATGACTCTTAACATCTTCCTAGGTAATAACAGCACCATTTAGTCACCTTCATCATCTGAAAAGTACTTGTTCACCAAACTCTCACTCTATGGTATCTTATCTTAGTTCTTGACATATAACAGATGCTCAGTATATAATTATCAAAAGAATCTTCTTATGCTTTCCTAAGAGAAATATTAGCTTTAACACATAGTCAATCCATGGTCTCACTATGTCCCTTAGCCATTGTTATGGGCTCAATTGTATCTCCTTATGCCACAAAGAAAATCATAGATTGATGTCCTGACCCTCAGTACCACAGATTGTGACCATATTTGCAGATAGGGACTATAAAATGGAAATTAGGTCAAAGTGCAGTCATTAGGATGGGATGTAATCCAGTATGACAGGTGTCCTTATAGGAAACATATTATGACAAAGACACTTAGAGAAGAAAGGATATTTAAAGTCATAGGAAGAAGATGGCCATCGACCAGCTGAGAAGACAAACCTCAGAGGAAACCAACACTGTGGCCACCTTTATCTTGGACAATTTGCCTTCAGTATGGTGAAAAAATAAATATATGTTCTATAAGCCACTCAGACTGTGGTACTTTGTTATAGCAGCCCTGGCAAACTAATTCAGATTTTTTTCAGCTGTGCACAAATTACCAGAAATTCCCTATTTTCAAATATTTTGTTATAACGGATAATCGTATTTAGGTAAAATTAAGAAATATGACTGAACAGGAACTGACACATACCTGTAGATTATTTTTTTACCACCCTTTTTGCTACACTCATCCTGATCTCCTTCTTTGTGCAGACTCATAGATGCTAGTGTACTCACAATAGACTTGGAAACATTGGTGAGAGTTAAGGCAAAAAGTTGCTAAAACCTACAA
>NW_016808088.1:25931-44242 GCF_001698545.2 Rhinopithecus bieti
TTTTTTGGTTTTCCAGTGCACATAAAGGTTATGTTTCTGTGAAGATCACTGGCTCTTGCCTTTAACCTCAGCACTTTGGGAGGCCAAGATGTACGGGTTGTCTGAGCCTAGGAACTTAAGACCAGCCTGGGCAACATAAGGAGACCATATCTCCACAAAACATCTGAAAACATTTTCCAGGCATGATACTGCATGCCTGTATTCACAGTTACTCAGGAGGCTGAGGTAGGAGGATGGCTTGAGCCCAGGAGGTCAATGCTGCAGTGAGCCATTATCGCGACACTGCACTCCACCCTGGGTGACAGAGAGAGACCATGTCTCCAAAAAGAGTTATGTATACATTATACTGTAGTTTATTAAGTGTATGATAGCATTGTATCTAAAACAACAATGCACATACCTCAATTAAAAATCCTTTATTGTTAAAATGCTAAAATAAACTGAGCCTTCAGCGATTCATATGCTTTTTTCTGGTGGAGGGTTTTGCCTCAATGCTGGTGGCTGCTGGCTGATCAGAATGGTGATTGCTGAAGGTTGGGGTGGCTGTGGCAATTTCTTAATATAAGACAACAATGAAGTTTGTTGCATTGATTTATTCTTTCACAAAATATTTCTCTACAGTATATGATGCTGTTTGATAGCATTTTAAAGACAGTAGAACTTCTTTTATAATTGGAATCAATCCTCTCAAATGCTTTTGCTGCTTTAAAAACAGAGATTATGTAATATTCCAAATCATTTGTTTATATTTCAACAATTTTCACAGCATCTTCATCAGGAGCAAATTCCATCTCAAGAAACCACTTTATTTTATCATCTATAAAAAGTATTTCCTCTTACGTTCAAGTTTTATCATGAGATTGCAGGGATTCATTCACATATTCAGGGTTCACTTCTAATTCCAGTTATCTTGCTATTTTCACCACATCTGCAGGTTTCTTACTCCAGTGAAGTCTTGAAACCTTCAAGTTATCCATGAGAGTTGGAATCAACTTCCTCCAAACTCCTATCAAAATGTTGATATTTTGACCTCCTTCCACGAATCACAAATGTTCTTAATGGCATCTTGAATGGCAAATCCTTTCTGCAAGGTTTTCAGTTTACTTTGCCCATATCTCTCAGAGGAATCACCATTTCAGCTATGGTCTTATTAAATGTATTTCTTAAATAGTAAGACTTGAAAATCAAAATGACTTCTGGATCCATGGACTGTGTAATAAATGTTATATCAGCAATCATGAAAACATTATTAATCTTCTTATTCATCACCATTAGAACTATTGGGTGACCAGGTGTGTTGTAAATGAGCAGTAATATTTGAAATGAACTGTTTTGTTTTGTTTTCCCTGAGCAGTAGATTTCAACCACTGGCTTAAAATATTCAGTAAACCATGAAGTAAATAAATGTGCTGCCATCCAGGCTTTGTTGTTTCTTTTACAGAGCATAGGCAGAGTAGATTTAGCATAATTCTTAAGGCCCTAGGATTTTCAGAATGGCAAATGAGCATTGGCTTCAACTTAAAGTCACCAACAGCAGTAGTCCCTGACAAGAGAGTCAGCCTACCCCTTCAAGCTTTGAAGTCAGGTAGGTATGGACTTCTCCTCTCTAGGTATGAAAGCCCTAGATGGCATCTTTCTCCAATATCAAGCTGTTTCATCCACATGGAAAATATGTTATTTAGTGTAGCCACCTTCATCAGTTATCTAACTAGTTAATAAAGATAACTTGCTGCATTTTCTACATCAGCACTTGTTACTTCACCTTGAACTTTTAATTTTGGAGATGATTTCTTTCCTTAAACCTTGTGAATCAACCTCTGCTACCTTCAAGCTTTTCTTCTGCAGCCCCCTCACCTCTCTCAGCCTTCACAGAATTGAAGAGAGTTAGGACATTGCTCTGGATTAGGGTTTGGCTTAAGAGAGTAATGTAGCTGATTTGATCTTTTATCTAGACCATTAAAACTTTCTCCATATCAGTAATAAAGCTGCTTCGCTTTTTTATCATTCTTGTGTTCAGTGGAGTAGCATGCTTAATTTCCTTTGAGAACTTTTCATTTGCATGCACAACTTGGCTAACTGCCACAAGTGCCTTAGCTTTTGGCCTGTCTTGGCTTTTGATGGGCCTTTGTGACTAAACTTAATTATTTCTAGCTTTTGATTTAAAGTGAGTGTTGCACAGATTATTTCTTTCACTTGAACACTTAGAGCTCATTGTATATTTATTAATTGGACTAACTTCAATATTGTTGCTTCAGGTGGAATAGGGAGCCCCAAGAAAATAGAGAGACAGGGAAAGGGCCAATTGGTGGGGCAGTGAAAACATACATAACATTCATTAAGTTCACCATCTTGTATGGGTGTGGTTTGTGATGCCCTAAAAGAATTACAATGGTAACATCAAAGATTACTGATTACAGATCACTGTAACAGATATAATAATAATAAAAATTTTGAAATACAGTGAGAATTACCAAAATGTAACACAGAAACATGAAGTGAACACATGCTGATGGAAAAAAAAAAATGGTGCTGATAGACTTGCTGGATGCAGAGTTGCCACAAACCTTCAATTTAAAAACAAAACAGAACGATAAACAACCCCCCCCCAAAAAAACACTGCAATATCTGCGAAACACAAAGACAACACACAATAAAACAAGGTATGCCTGTATTAAAAAATGTACTAAAGTAAAATGATTGTTAACAATGGATTTTTGTTGTCAAATGAATGCAATTACCTGTGTAGATTTTTTTTCTAAGTTTATATATCAACCTGATACCACCATAGTAATCACGTAAAGCTGCGTGAGATTGTTTTAAAGATGTCTTTCTTTTGAATTTAACATATACTTAATTTGGAAAGCAGTTTCTCCTTTCTGTTATATCAGCTAACTAGATAATTTCAAAACGCATTACCAAAATACATATAAATAATGAGTCACCATCTTACAGACATGAAGTACACACATATTGAATAAAAATATACTTCTGCAACGACTACTTTATATCACAATATTACAGTACGTCTTTCCATGGCACATATTATTCATTTTTATCAACAAAAGTTAGATTCAGGCCGGGCATTGGTGACTCATGCCTGTAATCCTAGCAATTTGGGAGGTTGAAGTGGGTGGATTGCTTGAGCTCAGGAGTTCGAGACCAGTCTGGGCAACATGGTAAAACCCCGCCTCTACCAAAAAATATAAAAATTAGCCAGGCATGGTGGCGTGCGCCTGTAGTCCAAGCTACTCAGGAGGCTGAGGTGGGAGGATAGCTTGAACCCAGAAGGTGGAGATTGTAGTGAGCCACTATCATGCCACTGCACTCCAGCCTGTGCAACAGAGTGAGATCCTGACAACAAAAAAGAAAGGTTAGACAGAAAAATTGAGGTTTCATTCTTATTTAGCAATCTAGACACTAAACATATGTTTTTTCAACAAAATCAGTGTTATCAAAACAAGTAGTTAAGGGCTGTGTGTGTTCTTTTACAATTTTATTTTCGCATTCCCTGTAGGTACTCATAGTAAATGGCTCTTTCATATTTTAATTACGTCAGAAGTAGAAGGGTTATAGATAGATTGAATTAGTCTCAAGTAATAAAAAATGTATTTTCAGTGGTAAATCTACTTTCATCTATGATGGTGTCTTTTCGAATGTATTCTAAAAGTTAAAAGACTTAATTTCACTTTACATTATTCATTTAAACTGGATTATGTGGAATAAATTCGTAAATATGCTATATGGTTTGACTACACAAGTTTAGACGCTTGCAGCGTTCTCTCTCAGCAGGTCAGTATGGCTAACAATGAACACACTAAGGGGTTTTTTTTTTTTTTTTTTTTTTTTTTTATTAATAATGCGTTAATAATCTTGGCAAAGTTTACATAACAATAGTTCTGAGCTGTAATCATCAATAAATCCGCTTGCCGGGGCGCCCGCAGGAAATATATGTTATAAAAAATATATTTACTCTAGGGAAATCATTACTAAAATTAATATCTTTCTTAGTAGGTTATCAGAGTCGCTCCTTTGCCTCGAAAAAATTAATGTTAATGATTATTCTTCTCATCCCAATGCCAACCTGCAATTCATCCGTACACAGCAGCGCGATATATCCCCCGAACGCATGCTCTTGCTCACCCTCGAAATTCAATGATCTCTTTTCTCAATATTGCCATCACAAATCACAAGTAACAAAAGGAAAAAATAAACAAAAGAGATTATATCAACTAAATAGTTTTAGTATAACACAGGGAAAACATCATCAAAATGAGAAGGCAAGCTATGAAATGTGAAAGCATGTTTGGAACCATACATCTGTTAGATTAATATTCAAAATATATAAGGAACTCATACAACTCAATAGTAAAACAATATATAAAAACCACTGAATAATCCACATAAAATGGGCAAAGGATTTGAATGGACATTTTCCATAAAAGCATACAACAGGTACAGTCATATGCTGTTTAACAAAGCAGATACCTCTGAGAAATATGCCATTAGGCAATTTTGTCATTGTGCAAACATCATAGAGTGTACTTACACAAACCTAAACGATATAGTCTACTACACACCTAAGCTATATGGTATGACCTACTGCTCCTACACTACAAACCTATACAGCATGACACAGTACCAAATACTATATGCAATGATAACACAATGTTAAGTATTTGTGTATCAAAATATATCTCACCATAGAATATATACAGTAAAACACAGTATAAAAGATAAAAAAAAAATGTACACCTGTAAGGGAACTCACTATGAATGGAGTTTGCAAGACGAGAAGTTTCTCTGAGTGGATCAATGAGTGACTGGTAAGTGAATGTGAAGCCACAGGACATTATGGTATATGACTGTAGACTTTACAACATTGTACTTAGGCTACACTAAATTTACAATACATACTTTTGTTTCTTCAATAAAAACTTAATCTTTGCTTCCTGTAACTTTTATACTTTACAAATTTTGTAGGCTTTTGGCTCTTGTAATAGTTTAAAACACAAGCACATTATACAGCTATAAAATATTTTATGTATTTATATTCATATTCTATATGCTTTTCCTACTTTTAAAGTTCTATCTTTTTTAACTTTTAAACTTTTGTGTTATAAAATAAGACATAATCACACACATTACTCTAGACCTACACAAGGTCAGGGTCATTCATATCACTGCCTTCCACCTCCACATTTTGTCCCACTGGTAGGTCTTCAGGGGCAGTCACACACATGGAGTTGTCATCTCCTGTGATAACAATGCCTTCTTCTGGAATACCTCTTTAAGGACATACCTGAGGCTGTTTTACACCTAAAAGGTTTTTTTTCCATAAGTAGAAGAAGCACACTGTAAAATAATGATTAAATGTATAGTATAGTAAATAAATAAATAAGTAAAGTAGTCATGCATTATCATTATCAAGCATTATGTGCTGTATATTACTATATTTTAGACTATTATACGACTACAGGTGCAGTTTGTTTACATTAGCATCACCACAAAGATGTGTAATGAGTTGCACTATGATGGCTATACTGTCATTAGGCGATAGAAGTTTTTCAGTTCTATTATAATCTTATGGGTCTGTTGTGGCCTGAAACATCATTACACAGTTCGTAACTGTATATGAATAGCTGCTCAATATGTAACTAATCATTACAAACTTGTAACTAATCATTACAAATATGTAAATCAAAATGACAGTGAAATATCATCTCACAAGTTTTAGGATGGCTATTATGAAAAAGACAAGAGACGATAACTGTTTGGAGAGCATGTAAAGAGAACTCTTGCACCCAGTGAAAATATAAATTGGTATCTCCATTATGGAAAACAATATGGAGATTACCCGAAAAATCAAAAATAGAATTTCATTATAATCCAGTAATACCACATCTGTGTATCCAAAAGAAATTAGATCAATATCTCAAAGAGATATCTGCACCTCTATGCTTATTGTAGCATTATTCACAATAGCCAAGATACGAGCCAAACTGAGTGTCCATTCTTTATTTCATAAACAGATAAAGAAATTGTGATATATTTTTCTATGTGAATATATATAATAAAATATTATTCAGCCAAAAAAGGAGGAAATTCTACCACATTCACAACATGTGTGAACGTGGCAGACATTATGTTAAGTGAAATAAGCCAGGAACATAAAGACAAATGCTATATAATCTCACTTATATGTGGGATCTAAAAAGTTGAAGTTACAGAAGCAGAAAGTAGAATAATGGTTTCTAGGGGATAGGGAATAGGGAAAATGAGATGTTGATGAAACATACAAACTTTTAGTTATAAGATGAACAAGTTCTGGGGATCTAATGTATGACCTGGATGGTGATAGATGTGTTAATACATTTTATTGGGGTTATCTTTATACAATGTATATGTATATCAAATAAACACATTTTATATCTTGAATCTATTTAATATGTATTTGTCAAGTAAATATTTTAAAATTTAAAAAATACTAAAAATTTAAAATTAAAAATAAATAAGAGGCCAGTTTATTGAAGAACTTCTACCTACCCTGGATGCAAATAAAACCACATTTTTTAGATTTATTAAGTACTACTATGACAGTAAGCAAATATAAATTACTACTTATATTGCAACTTCCAAAAAAAATTATGCTTTATGTTAATTTCAGCATATAATTAATTGTGTTCCTTGCCACTATAATTCATTGCTCTTTTACATGATACTTCGCTTTTTGTTTTCATTGAACTTCTCCTTTTCCTTGAAATTTCGGTCAAACTGATATGTTCTTTTATTGGCAATTATTGAACAATACTATCTTTATTTAGCTAAAATTGAATGAAAATGATAACTGGGATATGACAGAACACAGACACTTAGTAAGGATATTTAAGAAAACGTTTTTTGTTCCCCTTTGTTTCTTTTCTTTTCCCTGTGACTGAAAGACTTTCTGATACTACAGCTATTTAACCCTTTTCCCATTTATAAAAGAAAAAAAAGTGCAGCTCGTTGCCAGTGCTCATTTATTTTTACATAAACATGCTCTTTGAGGCTGAAGCAAATATGATTTTAACGTGACAATAAAATATTAAAACTACTTTTGGAGTTATTTCTAAAGAGAACTAACATCAGAATCATCTATTTCAGAAAACCAGATTCATCAAATGAATCTTCAGCAAACAACTATTCGAGAATGATATTAACATCACGTGTAGGGATGCTACCTTTTCCAGGAATTTTACTCTTGTTTCCAAAGTCGATATACTAGAATGATGTGAAAATAATAAAAGCAAGATATTCCATGGCAAAGTTACCTTGGGGGTAAAAGTTGCAGTTGGAAACACCGCTGGTGAGTATTCTCAGGGCAAATGGGAAAAGGGTTAAAGAGTAAGACATATTATATTACGTACCTTTTCAGGAGCAAATTTTATTTGAAAAAGAAAATAATTCCCAGTTTGTCTTTATGCACATGAAGCAAGCATCATATAAATCTTGAACATTATTTTACATATGCTTCAAATATATTAATTCTTCTCGAATATTTTTAAAGCATTAATATTGACTGTTTTTTAAACAGTACAATATGGACACAGGAAAATCAATTAGCTCCACCAGGATCCATGTTCTAAAGTCCCTGACCTATGTTTATCCAGATAATGAGTTACCCTATGAGACTTGGGTTGAGATTCTCTCTCTCTCTCTCTCTCTTTAATATACACACAAACACATTACAAGAACAGAAGCAATCAGAGGCATGGATATACACGGGGCAAGCAAATATCTGACTACAAAGCCTACTAAATGAACTATAAGAACTGATGGCAAATAAAGATCTAAGCAGGCAAGGAGATAGAATCAGGGTTGGGGTAGTGTCTTATGGAAGTAATTTAACACAAAGAAATATAAACACTGTGACAGATCTGAAAATAAAACAGAGTAGAAATTAACAAGTGTTTACGGAGCGAGGCTTAGGGTCCGATTTTAGCATAGTAGTATTTATTTCCTCGATGCCCTGATTAAATGGGTATTTTTTCCTGTATTTGAGTAGCTCTTAGCAAAAAGTGTTCAGAGACTTTCAGGTAAATTATTCTGAATTTGGCAGGATTTTATTCCAAATGTGAACTGATGTAAATGTACAAAGAAAAGCTATTAGATTATGGGTAAATTAATTAGTGGCATATTTGAGTGTATCATGGAACATAACAAAAGTTTGTTTAAACTGAAGTTCTCTTATTTTATTATAGACATTATTATCTACTGGTGTGGTAATGTATATATACACTTATATTAAGTATTCAGGCTTATTTTTCTAGCTTGAACCCTCCATTAGTAATGTTTTTCATCGAGTTAATGTACTTACCAAGGTATAAACACTTACTTAAGAAGAAGCAATTTTGATGGAACTGTAAACAGGATACTAACAAATGAGTCATAACTAGTTCTTCCCCATCAATGTCCCATGTTCCTTCTATAGACTTGTAATTTTGAGTTACACATACAATTATACATGTCATAAATATTCTTACAGTATACTTATTTTGACAAAACCAAACATAGTATATTTAGCATAAAGAGATCAACAGGAAAATAAAGGCAGTTCACTTAGGAGAAAGAAAATATACTAACAAACAAATTTTAAAAACTGTAGTAAGCTACTCCTGATTTTCACATTGCATGCCATTAAAGGATCAGACAAATTGTTTCATTGCAATGAAAATAGCGTAATATTAAATATTATTGCAAGTAAGTGAGCATTTGTTTGAATGCACTAATATTTTGTAACATGGTATTTAACGTGTTTGAAAAATAACCAAATTGTTTTATATTAATTTATCTGAAGATTTTCCATTACAACAAGGCCCAGTCTTAATGTGCTTAGAAGCTTGGAGTATTAAAAAGAACTACAGACATTATTTTGAACACTTTTCCTATAATTGTACAACTTCCTGTTCTTACAGTTTCCCTGTAGTTAACAAATAATACATGATTTACCAAGAGTAAAATCATCATTCTATTCCTATGAACTTCACTGAAAATAATCTTAGATATGTGATAGCAGATAGCAACTCAGTATTGACTTTCTTTCTTAGTAGTGATTTTCTACTCAGTATTGATTTTCTTTTTCTGGGTGGCCTGGACCTCACCCAGTCCCTGCAGACCACAGGGACAGCAGAATCTCTGGGATCTGAGATCACTTGAAATATAAATTATACACTGGGTAGAAATTTGGAGAACATCACATAGGGATACCCTTCTGTGCAAATGATTTGTTATTCATGCAAGATAAGTTTAGACAGCAACCCTTTTGAAATATAGTAAATCGTTTGAAATTATTTCTAGTCACATGATGAAAGACCTCATATCAGTTTATTTAACACGTGGCCAATTACCATTAACGTATGTAAAGCTCTCATCTGGAGACACTTCCTCTAAAATTAGATGACTATTAACATTCACTGATGCCCCATGGGCCACTCTCAGCATTGCAAGGTGTACTGAATTCTTCTGCATAGGAGACAATTATTAGACATCATTTCTTATGTTTCACAAAATACTAATCTAATAAGCTTATCTGTAAAATAAAAAGTTGGCGGAGGGGTTCAGGATGTCTAATTAGAGCCATCTCCTACTCTCCTTCTCCACTAAGAAGAACCACGAGAGTGGGTAGAGAATCACACTTCGGATAGACAAACTACTTAGAAAATGCCATTAAGTAAAATTGATATGAAAAGAACTAGAAAATCTTCACCATCTTAGATTAATTAAATAAATTTAATTTATTGTGATAAACCTTTCTAGAAAATACTCTGTGCCAGAGAGCTTTGCTGGTAAATGCTTCCAGGTACTTAAGGAAAAAAAAAAAAAAAAAACAATCATACATACATATCCAAATTTTCTGAAATAATCTCATAGAATAATAAAAGGAAGTACTTTCTCACTTTTTAAGAGGCCAGTGTAGACTCATACTCAAACTGGAAATTAATAATAATAATAAATATTATAAAATGTGTCTACTTTGTGCATTATAAATAAAGATCAACACAAAAACCAATGAAAACATTTTAGGTAATCATTGCGTCTAAGTACAGTTGTATACTTAAGCACTCATATTCTACACTAACTTCTGGCTCCCATTCACAAGAGTTTTTTTTTTTTTTTTTTCTCATTGTAATAACTGTATATGTCATTTTAAAACTATATATAATTTTAAAATTATAATCACTTTTAGAAAATATGATTTCAGGAAGCTGTTGAAAGTACAAATGACACAGAAAAGTGAATAATGCTTATAATCAATACTTAATATCAAATGAACTTAGAAAATAGAAATTATAGAATGGAGCCCACTTAGTGTTCAGTTGTGGAATAGGTCAAAAATTGGTTTGGTTATGCCTTTATTAAAACTAACATGACATATCTGAAACAATATTTACAATTCACTGTGTAGAGTAAGCCACTCCTAGATATCAGAATTTGGAGATATAGTTGAGGATGGTGAACACAAACACCTAGAGAATCTCTGCATAAGGCTTAAGTGATGTCGCATCCTGAAGATAATCTTCATCTGCCTCAACATTTTCCAGACTTGCCATCAAGATACTATTTAGTGCCTTTAATCAATACAGGATCATCTGCATTTCAAAGTAATCGCAATTAACACTCAAAGAATAAACTAATCCTTGACCAGAGCTGGTGCAATTATTCATAATGATTTTCAATTTATAGAAATTAAAAAAGGCAAGTGACACTAATGAAAATATCACTTTTCATTTTTTTAAATAATTTCCACTTTTACTTTCGATTCAAGGGGTACATATGCAGGTTTGTTACATGGGTGTATTTTGTGATGCTGAGGTTTGAGGTGTGAATGTTCCCATCACCCAGATAGTGGCCATAGTACTCAATAGTTAGTTTTTCAACCCTTGTCCTCTTCTTGCTTTCCCCTCCCAAGTAATCCCCAGTGTCTATTGTTCCCATCCTTATGTCCATCCATACTCAATGTTTAGCTCCCACTTATAAGTGAGAGCATGTGATATTTGGTTTCTGTTCCAGTTTTTCTTTATTCACTTAAGATAATGGGTTTCAGTTGCATCCATGTTGATGCAAAATACATGATTTTGTTCTTTCTTATGGCTGTGTCATAATACATTTTGTATATGTACAACAGAAAATGCCACTTTTCAAATGCCATAATAATTTGGGTTTAATATAGATTTTTCTCCTAAGGATTCAGTCATTTAATGATTGCCTCATATTTGAACAAAACAAAACAAAAAAACATAGCAACTAACTTGTGCAAAATAGAAGCATTCATTTGTAAAGACTTCATGTCAATGGTATTTTAATTCTCTGAATTAATTTCTAAAAAATCTTTTCTCAAAACTGAGCCAAAAATGGTGGGAAAGATAAAGCATCCTTTTAATAAATGGATATCATTGCTCTTCTGAGTACTACACATAATAAGATGCTGAAAAACTATTTGGAAATGAATATGATAAGTAACTAATAGTACTGTACTAATCTTACTGGAAGAGAATGGAAATGTGTATAATATTACAATAATTTTTGGAGCAGATACCATCTTAGTAGCCCTTGTAAATTGGAGAATACTAAATAGAGTCCCAATACACAAACTCTGGAAGGTGAAAAGAATGTTAATATGACTATCTGTTAGTAGAAATATGCATAGTAAAATTATCTGATATCATTGAATATAGAGATGTTGTAATTCTCATTTATAATGAAGTGATATGCTCCTAAGCAACAAGAAAGTCAAATCAAATAAATTTTATTTTTATTTACAAAACAAGAAAATGAATTTGTTCAAACTATGAGTTTCTAGGCATATATTGTGCTATGCATTTTACTGAGGGGTGCAAAGTAAAGAAAAATCTTGAAAGGTGCTTCTAATACAAAAATATATTAATAAATCACTCATGACAGTAAAGCGTCATGGAAATATGAGTTTGGACAGTTCATACTTTATTCACATTGGCTATAATAGATCTTTAAAAAGACAAAAATTAAAATGCTAGTCATTACAAAATGTTGCAACATTTGTAAATATAGATGGTAAACAAAAAAGTTTCAATAATGATTTGGCATTCCTACTTTTTATTCCTTATATCTTATCCTGATTATCCATACTCCAACATTTTTTAAGGGCTGGAATGAGACTTAGATATTCTAGTTACAAATACATGAAGTTCACAAATTTTTTAATATAAGATAGCTATTTTAGAATAGTTTCCTTTCTGAAATTGTTTAGAAGTTAAATAGCTATTGCGTTTATGTTTTTGATCTATAAATAGAGGTTAGACGGATAGCAAGAAGTAGTTTGGTCTCTCCATTATTTAAACAGCATTTTGTCACAGTATACTTAATATTAAGCTTAAAATTAGTTTCATGTGTTTCAAGTTTCTATGATGCTTTGATCTATCAATTGCACTGTAAGTGACATGAGCCTCTACTTATAACAAATCTTTTAATTAATGTATTCCTAAGAAATGTCAAGCTAAATTCAATTGTAAGAAATGTATACCCTGTAGAATACAAAATCAACATTCAAAAATCAGTAGTATTTGCATGTACTTACAGTGAACTATCCAGAAATCAATAAAATAATTCCATTTACAATAGCTAAGAAAAAAGGGTAAGTGCAAATTTAACCAAATATGTTAAAGAATATACACTGATAACTACAAACACTGAGGAAATAAATTGAAAAAGACACAAACATATAGGAAGACATCCCTTGTTCATGATTGAAAAGTCTATGTTCACCAAAGTGATTTACAGATCCAATGCAATCCCTCCAATGTCATCTTTCGCAGAAATAGAAAAAACAATCCTAAAACTAATATGGGACCACTAAAAAACATAAACAGCCAAAGTAATCCTTAGCAAAAAGAACAAAGCTAGAAGCATTGCACTATCTGATGTTAAAATTTACTACAAAGGTACAGTAATCAAAATAGCATTGTCTGGAAAGAAGTACACATGGAACAACAGAACAAGATAAAGGACTCCGAAGAAAACCCATAAATTTATAGCCAATTGATTTTTGACAAAGAGTCCAAAAGCACAGAATGGGGAAAGGACTATTTCCAAATAGTCTCCAAAAACTGGTGTCAGGAAAACTGTATATCCATATGCAGAAGGATGAATTTGAATCTTTCTTTCACAACACATCACTTAAACATAAGACCTGAAACTGTAAAACTACTAGAGGAAAACATAGGGAAAAATTATCTTGGCATTGGTTTGGGCAATGATTTTTTTGGATATGACCCTGAAAGTGCAAGCAATAAATAGACAATGAAATTTTATCAGATGAAAAAGCTTCTTCACAGCAAAAGAAACAACAGAGTGAAAACATAACCCACAGAGTAGAAGAAAATATTTGCAAGCCATACATCTGATAAGAGGTTAATATTCAAAATATATAAGGAACTCAAACAACTTAATTACAAGAAAACAAATAATCAGATCAGAAAATGAGCAAAATACCTGAAGAGATATGTATCATAATAAGACATACAACTGATCCACAGGTTCACGAAGAATTCCCAATATAAGTAAATATTAGGGGAATGCAAATTAAACCCACCATGAGATATAACTTCACACCTATTAGAATAACTATAATCAAAAAGAAAATACATGTGTTTCACAGAATGTAGAGCAAAGGGAACTCTTGTTTATTGCTGGTGGAAACATAAATTAGTACAGCCATTATGAATAACGGTCTGGAGGTTCCATAAAAGATGAAACATAGAACTATCACATGATTCGGCAATTTCACTACGGGGTATATATCTAAAAATTTGAAATCAGTAAGTCAAAGAGCTATATGCACTCCCCTGTTTATTGCAGCACTATTCACAACAGCAAAGATATGGAATCAACCTAAGTGTCTATCAATGGATGAATGGATGAAGAAATGTGGTATGTAAACAAAGAAATGCTATTCAATCTTTAAAAGAAGGAAATTCTGTCATTTGCAGCAACATGATGAACTTGGAGGACATTATGTTACATAAAATAAGCCAGGCACAGAAAGACAAGTGTAGCATATCTTATACATGGAATGTAAAAATGTCAACTCACAGTAGAGGAGAATGGTGGTTACCAGAGGCTGGGGCCAGGGGAAAGGGAGGAAACAGAGACATGTTCATCAAAGGGTATAAAGTTTCAGTTACACAAGAGGAATAGGATTTTGAGATCTATTGCACAGCAGGATGCCTATAATCAAAAACAATGTATGTTCCAAAACAACTGAGTGAAAATTTTCCAATATCTCATCACAAAGTTAGTGAGATGAAGTGTGTTAATTAGCTTGATTTAATCATTCCACATTATATACATGTATGAAAACATCACATTGAAAACCACAAATGTACCCAAATATCATTTCCTAATTAAAATAGTATTAATTAAGTAATAAATTAAAACAAGTTTAAAAATAGCCCTGGATACTTCATACCCATTAGGATGGCTACTATCAAAATAGAAAAAATTACAGAAAATAACAAGTGTTGGTGAGGATGTGGAAAAATTGGAACTCTTGTTCACTGTTGATAGGGATGTAAAATGGTGCAGCCACTACGAAAAACAGAATGGCAGTTCTTCAAACATTAAAAAACAAAATTGCCATATTATCCAGCAATTCCATTTCTGTGTATATATTCAAAATAAGTGAAATCAGGGAATGAAAGAGATATTTGCATATTTGTGATCATAGCAGCATTATTTACAGTAGCTAAGAGATAGAAGCACCCTAAACGTCTATCTACAGATCAACGGATAAACAAAATATGGTGTATACATGCAATAGAATCTTGCTCAGCCTTAGAAAGAAAGGAAATTTTGACACAGGCTACAACAGGGATGAACCTTGAGGGCATTATGTTAAGTGAATTAATCTAATCATCAAACCACACAAAAAGACAAATACTATTTTATTCTATTGATATGAGATATCTACAATAGTCAAAGCCATAGAGACATAAAATAAAATGGTGATTGAAATTTTTATGTATATGTACTTTACCAGATTTAAATTTTTTTAAAAGCCCCTGATTTTTAAGAAAGTAATTAAACCCATCTATGCCTAGTGTTCCAGTAATGGAACACTAAGCATGTGGGAGTTATTTATATCCTACTGCTCAAGGTCATCGCCAAGGTCTGATTGCAATAAATAAAAAAACTGCAACCTCAAGCATATATGGGTTAAGAAAAACTTTACATTCTTGTTATTTCTGGGGCCACACTTCCATCTAGCATGATGATGCCTAAACAACCTTTTGAAAACTGATGTAAATATCCAAAGTTTTAGAGATTAAAATAGTGAGGAAAAACAAATAATTATTATAATTCCCAGGAAATATCCATAAGTCGAAAGCCTTTGCTTAGGGGAATCTTCAGAAAGAAAGACCTGAGGAAAATAAAAAATCGAATTCCTTAAGCATGACATTTAGGATTTGCTCTGGCTTGTGATAAATATATAGAGAGCAAGTCCAATTGTGTGATACCCTATTTTAAGAAATTGCATTTTTTATACAAATGAATTAGCTTAATTCATCATATTCTAAAAGTATCCTTTAGTATTCTTTGAAATTAGAGATTCCATTATATCACTTATCTTTTACTTGAAGACTAAAGCACATGTCTCAGAAGTGGAGGCAGTGGTAACATGTTAGAAATCACTGTCAATAGGAAATCAATCTGTAATAAAGGCGGCACTTCTAAAATTATAATGTAAGCCAATAGGGAAATATATGATTCCATTTTCAAAAATGTGCTTCAAGTACAAATGTCAAGGAATGCAACTATTTGTAAAATAAGGTCTAGTTTTAGTCACATAAGGCATGATTTTAAAAAATCACACACAACTCAGTATTTCCTAGGTGAGTAAAGAAAGAGAAACAGAAATGAGCCATTTCTGAGGTGCTGGGGGATGTTATTTGATAAATTTACTAAGAGCCTAGAGAAAACTGAAGTTGCTGCCCTCTGACTACAACATTCAAGTTTATCATTTGTGTGTAACATAAAAGGCCAATTTAGATGTTAAAATTTAATCATCATGAAACATTAATGCCTTAGGTTGAAACACAGAATGGCACAATAATGGCATTAGAAAGGGTGAAAATAGCACCATTACTCTCATTGACATCATCAATGTGTTTGCTTCAGTGAACTGCACCTCCCAAATGGAAAAACAAGAAGGTTATTTGTAAGGAAGTTATCATCAATATTTAGCTTTCTTCTTGCCCAACTCTAGAATGACCTATATTCTATAAAAGATGAAAAAATACATCTAACCAAAACATAGATGTCTTTATTCATAAAACACAGCAACATTTGGCAGATTTCCTTTATCATCTTTGGATTAATGTGATTGCATTAGGGAAATTAAAAGTTGATCATTAAATGATAAAATATGAAATATTGCTTCGTGGGGCAGTAAGTACTGTTTAGTATCAACTAAACAAACATTTATTTGGCTATCAATCTACAAGTCGTTAGTTACCTACTATGTCCCAGACATATAATAATACATAAATATATACATATATAACCTCTCTTATGAGTGCCAAATCCATATTTCTAACTGCCAACCAGAGATTTCCATCAGGAAATCCTATAGGCACTTCAAAGTCCACAAGGCCAAACTGCAATAGCCCTGTAGGTACGCATACCCTGCAGGTATGCATTATTATATGTGTAGACCTATATATGTTTATATATATGTGTAGAACTATTTGTTTATATATGTGTAGACCATTATTATATGTGTAAACATATCTATATGTTTATATATATGTGTAGACCAATTTAAAAATATATGAATTTTGAAATGAGAGCCAGAAGACCTAGATTCTGAGACACTACACACTACACCCCTCCTTGCCTCTCCCAAATACTATTTCTATAGTGATAATAGAAACACATTTGTGTTTCCAGCCCTAACCTCTCTTATGAGGACCAAATCCATATGTCTAACTGCAAACCAGACATTTCCATCAGGAAATCCCACAAGCACTTCAAAGTTCACAAGGTCAAATTCCAACAGCCCTGTACATATGTATGTGTCCATACAATTCAGACATTCACAAGTCCTTTGAAGTCAATATTGGCTCTTCTTCTTCATTCTTATTTTACTTTCCAGACCCGGATCAACTATCATCTTTATGGGCAGCCCTCCATAACCTTCCCAGGCAGAATTGATTGCTATTTTCTCCATATTCTCATTATTTTTAGGATATATCCTTAATACTATACTTACTTTTTTGTTATAATTAGTGAAGCAACTATCTTTCTCTTCTGCTACACCATAAACCTCTAAGGCAGATGACGTTTTTGTTACTGTCTTGCTTTGGTTTTGAAGGGATTAATCTGAAAACACTCAAATGAAATGGTGTTTTTACAAGAAAATTCTGTTACAATAGGTATGAGTTGAAACATATCTTACCTTCCTTTATTTTTTTATTTTATTTTATTTTATTTTTTGAGACGGAAGGTCTAGCTCTGTCGCCCAGGCTGGAGTGCAGTGGCGCAATCTCGGCTCACTGCAAGCTCCGCCTCCCGGGTTCACGCCATTCTCCTGCCTCAGCCTCCCGAGTAGCTGGGACTACAGGTGCCTGCCACCATGCCCGGCTAATTTTTTGTATTTTAGTAGAGACGGGGTTTCACCGTGTTAGCCAGGGCGGTCTCCTGACCTTGTGATCCTCCCGCCTCAGCCTTCCAAAGTGCTGGGATTACAGGCGTGAGCCACCACACCCGGCAACATCTCTTGCTTTCAACATATGTTCCAGTGACTCTAATATGTTCTAAAGTCTGAAAATCACTGAATTACGCAAATAGAGAGTACTGCCACACAATAAATGTTTAAAATAACTCTTAAGGTGTAAGCACACCCTCTTATATTTGGCTAAATATTTCATGTGTCATTCTAATGATTTCTGGTGATGGCAACAATTTTCTAAGTAGTGAGCCTATACATACTTTTTTTTTCTTTTTTTTTTTTTGAGACGGAGTCTTGCTCTCTCGCCCGGGCTGGAGTGCAGTGGCGGGATCTCGGGAGTGGCGGGATCTCGGGAGTGGCGCGATCTCGGCAGTGGCGGGATCTCGGCAGTGGCGGGATCTCGGCTCACTGCAAGCCCCACCTCCCCGGTTCACGCCATTCTGCTGTCCCAGCCTCCCGAGTAGTTGGGACTACAGGCGCCAGCAACCACGCCCGGCTTTTTAAATTATTATTATTATTTTATTTATTTATTTATTTTTATTTTTAGTAGAGACAGGGTTTCACCGTGTTG
>NW_016808088.1:44505-58999 GCF_001698545.2 Rhinopithecus bieti
CCCCCCCCCCCCCCCTTTTTTTGTGAGACAGAGTTTCACCCTTGTTGCCCAGGCTGGAGTGCAATGGCATAATTTCTGCTCACTACAAACCCCGTCTCCCGCGTTCGAGCGATTCTCTTGCCTCAGCCTCTTGAGTAGCTGGGATTACAGATGTAGGCCAGCACGTCCAGCTAATTTTTTTATTTTTAGTAGAGACGCGGTTTTACCATGTTGGCCAGGCTGGTCTAGAACTCCTGACCTCAGGTAATTCACCCGCCTCGGCCGCCCAAAGTGCTGGGATTACATGCGTGAGCCACCACGCCCTGCCCAGCCTGTACACATTTAAAACACCCTGACTTGTAGATAAGATAAATATTGTGACGGAAAGATGGAGACATTAACTGAAAAAAAGTAGGTTGCAAAACAACTTTTACAAAATACTCACATTTTAGTATCAACTGCATAGATGGGTACATATATGTACAAAAAAGTCATGAAAGATATACACTAACTTGTTGACAGTAGTAATCTTAGGCTGGTGGAAATGTGGTGGTTTTTAAAAATATTTTACATTATGTGCCCGACTTTCTGCAAGGCACATAAACTGTTTTTATAATAATTAAATAAAAAATAAATACATATGCCTTCTATCAGAATTGATAGGACTCTAGAGGGGAAAATAATGAATATAAATCAAATGCCTTATGCATCAGGCAATATGCTAGATGCTGGGAATAGAACAATTAGTAATGTAAGGACAGGTTTAGAGAAGTTAAACAGCATACCCATTACTTATTATAAACAAATTATATAATTCAAATTCAAATTCAGGTATTTATGATTCCAAAATAATATTTCCATTTCATCTTGGTACTCCAGGTCCAGTATCATTTCTGGGTAAAACTTAAGTTTCTGCTGCTCTACCCACATTACTTCATGCCATGAATCACCATGATCATTACCATGGGGCCTATTTCAGGATACTCTTCATCCATCAACTTAATCTTTATCATCTTCCCTAATGTTTTGGTCAACTAATCTGATAAAGTAATTTATGAAAAAGAATTGATGTATTAGTTGTTGTACTGAACAGCCAAGTGCCATGTACGTGCAGCCTATTATGCTAGGTTTGGGATGACAGAGCTCATATTCAAGTGGAGGGCAGGAAAGCTAAACACTCACATAGCTGACTGCATCATAATCTGCTAAACGTTATAATAAAGATAACAACAAAACCGTCACTGTGAGCATGGAGAAGTTAAGTGCTTAATTCTGTATTGGAAGTCACAGAGAGTTTAATAGAAAAGTAAGTAGGCAAAGGGCATATGAAGCAAAGACCAATACCTGTGCAAACTACATATGTATCAGCGAAAGAACCCTCCTTCTAAGGGTAAGTCTGACCATTTTATGGCAACCTCCTGCAAACACATTGCCCTTACATTGATGCCAAATTCCAATGCTAGGTGTCTCTGGGTTTACAGCGGACTAGTAGTGTGAAATACTTTTAGGCAACCCTTTCTTGAGCAGATCTCACAATAACATCTTAAAGCAAACACCTGTGGCTTATGCAGCCTCTCTTTCATATTGGTACATGACATTCTCGCTGAACTGCATCCCTGAGCAGCTCACATAGTGACATGTTTAATGTAGTTGGGTTACCTAATAATACTTGCAGAAATTAGGAAGCTGTCAGTAAAACATCCAGGAGGGCTTTGTGAATTGCTTTCTAAAATCACTCTAAATTAGCAATTAATGAAAAAATTTTGACAAATTGTTCAACACTGAGTACAAGCGGATAAAATCAACCTCTGGAAAATTCAATTTTGTTTATCATTAATGCTAGAGTATATTTAACAGATGATTTTTTTTCAGAGTAGTCACCTCACTTTATTCCAGTAGATAGTCTTGATAAGTAAATTATTGTACCCCTTTTTAAAAGAAAATAGAAATTAACTCATTCCAAAGAGTAAAGGAGAGGAACATAAACTTTTGGATCAGAAGTATGCTTGGAGAGAAATATGTGAATAGGTAGTTAGAGATAAAGATAATTAACATTTTATGCATAGTTATAAGTAACTGAGGCCTTTCAGGCATCAGTGATAGGTAATTTATACATGAATATTTGCACTTCCTTATGTACTTTAAGCGAGTTGTATTTACGGGCTTTCTGGAGGGCTGACTTTTTTTTCTTCAATTATTTCAGTCACAGTTTACATAATTAATCATAGTTCTATGATCACTGTGTCAGAATTAGAAAATATTTCAAAATAACTAGATGGTTACAAAATATAAATGTACACACGAAATATTTAGTTTTTAAAAAGTTAAGTCAGGTGACTTGGCATGAAAATGATATACCCTAAAATATGAAAAAGTTAAGTGTGAGTCGGTGATGAAATTAAGGGCCAAGACAGAGAAGAAATCAAACATGCCTTCTATTTCTTCTCTAAAATCCCATCCCAGGTAGAAAGTGTTATCTCCTCTAAAAATGTTTTCCACATTATTTCCAAAATAATTGCGAGAATACCATAAAAATTCCCTATTGCCTACAAGAAAATAGGCAATTAATACTTGGAAGTTACTGGGTAACATTTAAGGAAATTTTTAGCTAATATGTTTTTTAAGTTAAAACACAAACCACAAAACATATTTCAAAACTAATTGCTGAAAAACAACCAAAATATTTTAAATAAATCTTCAAACCTAAATGGTTGCAGGTGAAAAGATTAATTTCCAGTGCCAAATAAGATTTATACATGTTCCTTCCTCGTCTAGTATCACATATGGGTAAGTTTACGAATGGATAAGCACAATAGCCTGACCTGAGAATAAATCAGGAAAAAGTTTACCAACAAAGGGGGGAAAACACAACAGGATTCTATATTATTTAAGAGAAATATTTATTTATTTATTGACTTAAAACTTTAAACTCTAGGTCTCCAGAGGCATTCAACCAGTACATATTTACTTATTGCCTTTTATTTGCTAAGTATTAGTGGAGAAATGAGGCAATATAAAGATGACAATTGTATTATCTGTTCTCAAGACATTTACAACTGAGTTGGAGACGCATGCACACAAATACATCTTACTGCTATATAACAACAATTATATTAGCCTTTATAACAATGGCTAAAACAAAAGCTTACTTTTGGTATTTCTTAAATGACTTTTAGTACCATTTATTATATTAACTTGTTCGGATTTGTGACTGAACAGCATGTTGTGTGTGTACACCAAGACAGCATCTGAGTGCCCAAACATCTAAGGAAAAACAGACATGACAAATTACCAATCCTAGTTCAGCACAACCTGGCCAGTTTTAGAAATGGCAAATATTCCTTCTCACTTCCAATGGTCTCACATATGGAGAAGTACAACCTGTTTTCATAGCAGTCCACAATTTATATTTATCTGCACCCCAATATACTTTTCTTCAACCTCATCTTATTTATTTTAAATCTCACCTTATCTTGAAACAAACTTCCTATGTTCTTGATATTGCATGCTATTACATTGAGAGTTATAACAGCACTACTTTTTAACAACACATTATACTTTAGGAAAGAATCTTTGAACTTCACAAAATAAAATCTTATTAAGAATCTTTTCTTCAGAATGTGCTATTTTGGTCTTTTTTGTTTTGTTTTGTTTTGTTTTACTGTAAATTACCTCTTAAGCAGAATTGGAAAATGTTAAATATCTTCAAATATAACATTTTATATTAAAACAGCAACAGCAAAATATCCAGTCTATACCCTGGATCAGTATACATTCTGCCCAGCCTGCCATACATTCCACATTTACATTTCCTGCTTTTCATGACGGCTCCAATGCACTGTGCAAGTTTTTCAAACAACATACATTCAAATATATTCACAAGTCTTGATAGTAGTAAGGCAGCAAGTGAAAAAATACACATTCTTTTAGCTATTTAAGGAGAGGTGATAACACTTAAATAAGTTGTGAAATTTAAAAAAATGGGTTGTTTCAACATTCAGGTTTAAGATTCTGAAAATGCAATGAAGCAGAACCCCGCACTCCTGAAGATTCTCACCAATTACGAGTTTGATACAAACACAAGATTCTATGATAACTTCTTTTGAAAGAGAATAAACTTAAGAAAAGCACTTTAGCATGAACAAAGTAAAACTATATACACTAAGATCAAAATTTGCAAATTAAGTGTTTCCAAACGTAGGTAATCCAGAGCTTGGAATGTATTTTTCCAATTGAACAATGCTATAAAACTATGGTAAGCTCTCCAGAAAAGATGTAGGAACACCTTGCTTACTAGAAAATTTTCTCTTCCTATACCATGTATCTGCAATAAAAAATAACTAAAAAAATGAGGTTGTAATACTGGTAACAAGGAAAAACATGGAAAACAAATATACGTAACTGTAAGACATTGACTGCATCTCCTTAAAGAAAGAGAATATATGAATCACTCAAAGAGAGAATGCAACTAAAGATTAACCAAATTTCTTTGTATGAAAATTCCAAAAGATGGTGTTGGAAAGGAGTCAAAAAGTCTTAAAGTCAAGTTTTCATTGACCAAAGGATCACTCACTCTCTCTGCTTGGAGGAGTACAACTTAAGCTGGGCTGGTTCCACCTGGAAAACAAAAGACACACAGAGTTAAAAGCAAAAAAATGCAACATGAAGCAGGAAAGTCGGGTGGAACTAAAAGGTAAATCTGTGTACCTGGAGTACAAGGCGGCCATCCTTAGCTCCAGAGGCCTGCATAGTTCCCATGGAGGCCTGCAGGGAGAGGCCCCCCAGCCACAAAGAGCTTCATCTCGGGCCAGTTGTAGCAGTGGGTGTAGAGCGCATTGGGAAACACTTCCATGCCACCAAAGTAATTCACCCAGAAATCATTGTGGTTGAGCCAACCTCTGCCACAGGCAAGCCTGAGCTTCCTCCCTGAAGGTCCCGAAGAGGACTCGAGGTTGGCGGAGGCTCTCTCCTCCAGGAACTTCTGGGCCCGGATGTCATAGAAGAGCAGGGAGCCCTGACCGGTGCCCACAGTGATGATGTGGCGGTAGAAGCTCAGAGACCGCACGCCTGTGCCACCCTCTCGAGAACACAGGGGCCGGATGTTCTGCTGACCCTGGCGCAGATCCAGGAAAGAGACGTGGGAATGGGAGCCCACAGCATACACAGACATATCATCGCAGTAGGTCAGGCACACATTATCCCGGAAGTAGGGTAGCCTGATGGACAGCAGCCTGGATAGTGTGCTCCGGGCTTTCCACAGGTGGAAGTAGCCATCCAAGGACACCGCTCCCAGCTCCTGGTTCTTGGAGCCGCAGGCCAGGGCCCGCACCTTGCGGTTACTGGGGTTGATGATGGCCCTGGGGATGGCCTCCACATCCTTCGGACGGATGTGGGCATATACGGGGAGACCCACCTCGCTATGCCAGGCAACAGTGTCATCGAACTTGTCCGGGTCCATCTGCCACAGCGCCACAGTGCCGTCACGGGAGCCGCTCACGGCTACGGTGTCACTCAGCCAGGCGACGGCGAAGATCCAGTCCTTGTGGCCATGGCGGTCGCCCAGGCACAGGGGGTCCAGGGTGGGCAGCTGGTAGATGGCCAGGCTGTTGGGGTTTTCGCCGCCGGTGGCCAGAAGCGTCTTGGAGGGATTCAGCTCGATGGCATGGATGCCGCAGCCCTGTTGGTCCTGGGCCAGCCTGGCCTCCCTGTCCCGCAAGAGGGGGATGCGCGTGATGTGGCCTGACTGCACGTCTACCACAAAGAGCGTGTTACACTTGGTGCCGCACACCACCTGCCTGGCGTTCAGCCACTGTGACGCGAACACCTTGTTGAGGGTGCCCAGGTTCAGTTGGCGCTCCGTCAGCAGCTCGGGCAGCCTCTGTACCGCGTAGCCTCGCATCTCGCCATCGAAGCCCTGGAGCCCGGCGGGGCCCCACCCGCCTACCTCCCGAACCTTCAGATAGTGAACCATTGAGCTACACGTCGCCGGCCGCCTCTGCCTCTTCAGTACCAGAGGCCCCTCACCGTCCGCTGCCGCCAAGCCCTGCGACGGCGAGCTCTCGGCGCCCGCCTCGACCGCGGGCGCTTTCCGTTTCCTGCTACCTGTTTGCTGCTGGGCCATGGTAGGCGGCGGGCGAGCGGCGGCGGCAAGGCGTTGGTGGCGGTTGCGGCGCTTGGCTCCCGTGTAGGTCGTGGCGGCGGCGTGGATGGTTGCTCTGGGACCCAGCCTTCGGATTCTGAGGCGCGGCAGTGGCGGACCGGGTGAGGGACGCGCGGGCGAGGGCGGCTGTGGCGGTGTAGACCTACGCGAGGGCGGGAAGTGCGTCTGACCGGACAGTGAGAGCAAAGTCAGTGTGGGGCGAGATCTACGCGGGGGGCCGAGTGGGAGGGGCGGAGGCAGTGGGAGGAGCAGGCTGGCGGGCAGGCGGGTGTGAGCGCGTGGGGTGCCTGAGGAGTAGCTGAGCCCGGGGCGGGGTGAAGGCTGGGAGGGACAGGGCGGGGGGCGGGGAGCGGGAGAGCGGAGCTGCAAAGACAGAGTCTCTGAGGGCCCGCAAGCCAGGATCCCAAGTATCAGACACGCGGCATTTCACTACCCTCAGGACAGCAGCTAAGTACCCGTCTTAAAATCTCTACTTCAGTAAAATCTGAAACCTACGATATAGTCAAGCACGGGGCTAGAAGGAGCCCAGGCCACGATCTGTCTGGAGAAACCAGTGTGCATTTGGTGTAATCCTGGGACACCCTTCGCTAAGATTAGACATTAAACTTGGCAAGGGATGGGGTATTCGGCAGCTGCACGGAGACCTTTACCCATATGTCAGACCTGCAACCCCTCAAGTTTCAGCCCCTCACTTGATGTCTTAAACAATTTCAAACAAATCTTTTTTTCCCTCCTCAAATTGAGGTTTCTGAGCTGCTGCACCACAGTCCCTTGAGGAGTATAATCCACATGCAAATCCCTGGGACCCACGTTTGGCCCATGGTGATATCAGGGAACACTTGGTTTGGTGCAGCCTTGAGAAAATGGTGGGTTGTACTAATGGGGCAGGAATCCCGAGGGGCTTTTTGGAGGTGTTTGCTTCCTTTGAGCCTTAGAGCCCTAAGGAGATGGAATGGAAGAATCTGTGGAGGGGGATTTCTTCCCCACTCCTGAGAGGCAAAGTTAATATCCCCGTTGTCAGTCACAGAGACGCCTAAGTTGAGTCCCTGGGACCTTGGGACTGGTTCTAGAGGCAGAGGATTTTCACGTGCAGAGAAGAACATAACGTCCCAGAAAAAGGCAACAACATGGATACAATGATGTAAGTTTAGAGGTTCTGTGCATGAGTAACTTCTCAGGGTTCATAAAGTTCTTATCCAGTTCTGCTGCTTCAGAGCAGCCAGTCAGGTGGCAGGCCCAAACCGGGCATACTCAGTTACCCAGTGATTTCAGTTACACAGTGGTACATTGGAGAGAGAGGGCAGCGAGAGCAAAGTCAGTGTGTGGGCAGATCCAGGCGGAAGGCCGAGCGGGAAGGGCTGAGGCAGTGAGAAGAGCAGGTAAGAGGGCAGGCGGGCCTGAGGGCCTGGGGTGCTGACACCTGTGGTGATTAATTTACTTCCGGATCAGGGAAAACCATAAGAGTTATTTTGTTGTTGCTTCTCCCCAACCCCCTTTTTACTTTTCTGATTTTCTGTCCCCTTCCCCCATCCCTTTTAGCAACTTCACCTCACGGGCACAAATTCCAAGTAAAACCATAGGTCCTTCTCGCCACTCCAATCCAACTGCTGCCTTCCAGTGCACCCCAACACTCTCTTGCACCTCAATTTTGATTCCTCCCCATATCATTCATCTCACAGCAACAGAAAGGTTCCATCTGCTGGTGGTAGTGAACATGAAATTAGGGACAGGTACATAGAGGAAGCTGCATTTTGTTTCCACACGTGGACACAAATAGGGTGAATGGACATTTTAGAAAGAGGCAACCATATGTGAAAAGGCACAGATAGTGTAAAGGATTGTTTCATGAATTTTAGTGTACATTAACATCTCAGGAGCGGCTTAATAGATGTGCATATCCTTTGATTCTATCCCTAAAGATTTGATGCAAATGATCAGTGGACAATTATTTGAGAAACACTGGTCTACACTCCTCTCACTCAGGTGGGGACAGGATGTGTTGCAGGTAGGAGGAGATAAATATCTTCATATACTTCAGGGTTACCCTGAAAATGGGCCTTATCCAGGTGAGTATTGTGCAAGAATTGGGAATTAGAAAGGTTATGATGATGTAGATGTCAGAGCAAAGAGTGACCCAGAGAGGAAAATTGTACCTATTATGCATATGGAACTTACTCTTCTTTACTATTACTTTACACCTTTACTATATTGTTATATTAACAGGCATTGCTGCAAGTGAGGTAGGAGAATAGGGTCTGGAGGCAGGGTACCCAAGGCCGTTTCACGCTGACTTCCTGGAATCAAACTGAAAAGAAACCCTAACTTTCCACACCTAAATAACAAAAGGAACAGAGGCTACTCCCTATACATACCCCACTTTTCTGTCTCCTCAGATGGGAAATTGAAGGTACCTCTGATTGGTTGCTTTTTGCAACCAGTCAGATGTTTGCATAGGAGTATAACTATGTAACTTCACTTCAGCCTCTGATTGGTTACTTTCTCCAACTAATCAGACTGATTGTGGGTCATCACTTCATTTACATGAGGTGAGTGCCAAGTGGCCATTGGGAAACCTCCAGAGCATATTTGGACAGGAGGAGATTCTGTATCCGGGGCCCTTGAGTCGCTGCTGGGACCCGCTTCCACACTGTGGAGTGTACTTTCATTTTCAATAAATCCCTGCTTTTGTTCTTTCATTGCTTCATTCTTTCCTTGCTTTGCTATGTGTTTTTTCCAATTATTTGTTCAGAATGCCAAGAACCTGGACAGGTTGCAGTCAAGACCCTCTACTGGTAACACAAGAACAAATATTATCTCATTTAATCCAATCTTATAATAGTGGTAACCACTAATATTATTAGCCCCATATTGTAGATGAGGACATTGAGGCTTGGAGAGGTTATGATTTTGTCCAGAGTAAATGAATTATTAAGTGATGCCAAGTAGCTTGATTCCATATTCCATGTTCTTGTTCACTTCCCAGAGATGGGAGAAATTCCAGGGATTGAGTAAAAGATTCTGCTAGTGATTGATAGAAATTTGATAAGCCTCACTTCCTTTCAGCACAGATGATGGGATATGACTATGGAACATCTGTTGAAGTTGGGTACCAGGAGTAAAACACTAAGCCAGCTGTCAGGGGTTTGGAGATTGATTTTGTGATTAGCGTCAAGGCCTGCTGAAAAGAACTGCTCCATAGGAGCAGGAAGGACCAGTGTAGGTCATCTTGATGTCATCTAGCAGCAGATGAACAGTAAGGGTATCCATAACAAACAAGAAGAACTAATGACCACAATCAACTTATTTTTTCTGGGACCAAGTAAGCATCACAAGTCTAATAGGATCCCATAGAGAAAGGAAGGAACTTTTGAAATTTTACTGATATTGGACTTTCCACAAGGCAAGTGTGTGTAGCTTGAACTCAAATGCAATTTGACTTAGGAAAATAAAGAAATGTGCCATATATTCCTCTTACGTTTCACAAAACAAGATAATATCCATTACCCAAGGCTTACAAAAGGAGAGGGCTTCTATGCTCTGAGGGATGAGGTACCACAGATAGTAGACTGTCAATGCCTTAGAAGCTTAACACCGTCCCCAAGTCATAATGCAGTGCTCTTCTGTTTGTAGTGGTGGAGGGTGCGTATTATAAATGTCTTAAACATGGAGATAGAAGAAAAGAGATTTCCAGCTCTGACCAAGATAGAGTAGACCCATTCTTTCAAGGTCCTCCCTCTTCAAACTAAAGGACATAGCACAACTTTAAGAAGTCTCTGAAAGGTGAAAAGAAGCTGGATGAACAAAGGACCACAGAATTTGAGGAAATTCAGGGTAGTGAGTTCCCTGGGTGTCTTTATTGTGTCCCATATATCTTGGCCCGAAAGTTGCAGGCACCTCTAACCCAGAACAATGAACAGGCACAGATAATAAAAGCTCCAACAAAAGCCTGTTGTCCATAGGCAAAGGATCTGGAAAACAGAGGCCTAATTACAAAAAATCTTTTTTTTTTTTTTTTTTTTTTTTTGGCGATACCCATCCTACTGCAGCTAAACATCAACAGAAAAACTACCCTACCTCACTCTACTACAGACTGTTTCAGTGTGTGGCCAAGTGGGGAGCTGATCTTCCATTCTCTCAATGGCAGAAGTAAGTGTTATACTCCTTGCAGGGGTAGTGTCAATGTGGTCCAGTAGTAAACTCAGCCTCCACACACCTGGTCAGCAAGGAGAAGGTTTGAGAAGTGCCTCATCACCACTATGTTTCACACCCCTCCTCTTCTCCAGTGTCAGTAAAGCTCAGTGACAAGCTGAGCTTCCACTCACATTTAGTATCAATGAGTCTGAATAAAGCAGTGAGATTCAGAGCTAGTCAGTTCTCCACTCTCCCTGACTCCTGGTGTCAGCAGGAGCTGAACCTCTACACACACTCAGCAGGAAAAAAGACTGAATAAGGAGGTGGGAAGCAGGGTTAAGTCTTGCTCCAAATAAATAATGAAATACATATACCTACAGATTCAAGAAATGAAGTGAACACATATAGCATAAGCCCAAATAAATCCACACCAAGACACATTATAATTAAATCTCTGAAAAAAAATCATAAAATAAAACAGAGAAATGGCACATTAACTACAGGGCAAAACCAGATCAAATGACACCAGATTTCTTACCTGAAACCACAAGGTCGGAAGGAAGTGCTGAAGTAAAACATGCCAACTACACATTCCACATGTAGCAAACTTATTCAGGAATGGGGTGAAATAAAGACATCCTCAGATGAAGGAAAACAAAGAATTTGTTGCCAAAAAATAAAAAATAAAAATAAGCCGCTACCCTTGAAAAATGGCTAAAGGAAGTTGTCTAAGCAGAAAGGTAATCATGAAAGACAACTTGGAGTTTTAAAAGGAAAAGAAGAATATCAAATGGGTAAAAACACAATTAAACATAATAGGCTTTTCTACTTCTCATGAGTTTCTAAAATCATATTTGATGATTGAAGGAGAATTTATGACACTACCTGATATGGTACTCAATGTATGTAGACGGAATATTTAAGAAAATGATATTTTAAAGTATGAGAAATAACAGGACTTTATAGAAAGTAAAGTCTATCCACCTCATTCAAAGTGTTAAAACACTGACAACAGTATGCTATGATATGTTACATGTGTATATATTGATATCTAGAGCAATTACAAAAATACAAATTGATATACTCAGAAATGCTGTAAAAATGAAGATAGAACCCAAGAAAGAGGGGCATTTCAAATAACCCACAGGAAGGTGAGAAAGAAGAAACAGAGAAAACAGAAAACAAATTAGTGGCAGACTTAAGCCCAAACATATCAAAACTTACCATAAGTATAAATTGTCTAAGTATACTAATCAAAAGACAGAAATTGGCAGAGTAGATTAAAAAGCAAACATGATCCAAAGACGTGCTGTCAATAAGTAACCTCCAAAACTATGACATTGATAGGCTAAAAGTAAAAGGATAGAAAAACATATGATGCGTGCATTAATCACAGAAATCAAGAAAGGCTATAGAAATATCAGATAAAATGGACTTCAAAATGAAGAAGATTACAAGATTCAAAGAGGTTCATTACATAATTTTAGAAGGATCAATCCATAAGGAAGACATAACAATCCTAAATGTTTATGTTCCAAACTAAAGAGACTTCTGAATAAAATGAAATAAAATGAGTAGAATTAAAAGGAGAAATAGACAAATCAATATCCTACTCTCAGTAACTGATAGAACTACTAACCAGAAAATAAGCATGCACGTAGAAGAACTTAATAATCCAATCAACTGGATCTAGTTGACATATATAATACACTCTACTCAACAATAGCAGAACACGCATTATTTTTTCAAACACACATGGAACATTCACAAAGATAGACCATATTCTAAGCCTTAAAACAACCTTAACAAATTTTAAGTATTGAAACCACAGTGTATGTTCTTTGCCCATAATAAAATCAAATAGAAAAACAATAAATCTCTAAGGACTAAACAACATGCTTCTAAATAATCCGTGGGTCAAAGAGGAAAGTCTCAATGGAAATGAAATAATGTATAGAATTCAGTGAAAGTAAAAGCACAACATATGAAAATATATACCACACAGTGCTGAAAGGGAAATTTGTAGCATTAAATGCTTACATTAGAAACAAAGGTCTCAGGAAATATAAGTTCTTATTTCAAGAAACTAAAGCAGATAAGAGCAAAATTCACTCAAGACAAGTGGGAGGAGAGAATTAATAAAGATATAAGCAGAAATAAATTTAATTGAAAAAAAAAACAATGGGGATAATCAATGAACCTAAGAGTTGATTCTTCAAAAAAAAAGAATATTAATAGCCACCTAGCAAGACTGACAGAATGGAAGAAAGAAAACACAAATTACTGGCATCAGGAATGAAATAGAATACATCACTATAGGCCCTGCAGACATGAAGGGATAATAAGGGAATATTACGAGCAACTTTTACCTACATTAATGCAAGTTAGAAAAAAAGGACCAATTCTTTAAAAAGTACAAACTACTACAACTTATGCAATTTTAAGTAGAAAATGTAGATAGCACTATTACTATTAAAGAAATTGAAGTAATACTTTAAAGTCTCCCCCTTAAAAAGTCACCTCCATACACAAATACTTTCACTGGAGAAATCTACCAAACTTTTAAAGAAGACTTAACACCAAATTCACACAACCTCTCCCAGAAAAATATAAAAGGAGATGTCTTAGTCTGCTCAGGCTGCCATAACAAAATAACATAGACTGGGTGGCTTAAACAACATAATTTTCTCACATTTCTGGAAGCCGGAAGGTGCCAGAAAGGTAGGTTTAATTCTGAGGTCCCTTTTCTTGACTTGTATATAGCTGCCTTCTCACAGTGTGCTCACATGACCTATTTTTTGTTTGAGGGCTGAGAGGCATGTCTTCCTCTTCTTATACAGCCACCAATACTGTCATATTAGGAGTCCATCCTTATGACCTCATTTAACTTTATTTACTTTCTTAAGGGTTCCCTCTTCACATACAGTCACATTGGGTATTAGGGCTTCAACATCATGAATTGTGGAGAGACACAATTCAGTCCATAGCAGGAGGGAATATTGTCCAATGAATTTTAGTTAGCTAGTAATTCTCAACAGAATATTAGCAAACTGAATACAGCAAGCTATAAAAGGAATTATACAGCATGACCAATTTGGATTTATTCCATGTATGCAAGTCTGGTTCAACATTAGAAAATCAAACCGTGTAAACTACCATCTCAACAATATTTTATAAATAATATGATCATATCAACTGACACAGGAATAGCATTTGACAAAATCCAACCCGCATTTGTAATTTAAAACTCTCAGCAAACTGGGAATAAAGGAGAACTTCATCAACTTTATAAAGAACATGTACAAAAACTTCCATCAAATATCATATTTAAAGGTGAGAAATTAGATTCCTTATGTCTAAGATCAGAAACAAGGCAAGGATTGCTTTCACCACTTTTACCCAACTGTAACTGGAATTTTACCCAGTATAACATGGCAAGAAAAGAAATAAGAGCCCTACAGATAGGAAAGAAAGGCATGAAACTGTCTCTACTTGCAGATGCAATGATTACCTATGTAGAAAATCCCAAGAAATCTAAAAAAGAAAAACAATATTTGTAGAACTAATAAGTCAGTTCAACAAGTTCATAGAATGCAAAGTGAATGCGCAGAAATCAGCTTCATTTCTATATATTGACAATGAACAAATGGAGAATGACATTAAAAACAAAATACCATTTAAATCACATAAATAAAATGAAATAATTACATGTAAATTTACCAAAAACATGTACAGGCAGGATCTGTATGCTGAAAAGTACAAAATAATAATGAATGAAATCAATTAGGACCTAAATACATGCCATGTTTATGCATTGGAAGACACAGCATATTAAATATGTCAACATTCCTGACTGATTTATAGTTTTAGAGCAATTGCTATCAATATCTCAGCAGGGTATTTTTGGAGCTTGTTCTAAAATTGATATGGAAAGGCACAGGCCCTAGAATAGCTAAAGCAATCTTGAATAAGGTGAAAACATCACTCTACACCACATTAAGTCCTACTACATAGCCACAATAATCAATACAGTGTGATATTAGCACAGTGATAGATACATCCAAAAATTGAATAAATAACCCAGAAGTAGACACACAATAATGCACCTAGCTGACTTTCGACAAAGGTACAAAGGCAATTTCAATAAACAGCTGGAGAAACTGAACATCTATAGACAAAAAAAAAAATGAACCTTGACCCAAACCTCACTTTTTTTTTTTTTTT
>NW_016808088.1:63082-77454 GCF_001698545.2 Rhinopithecus bieti
CTGTAAACTAGTTCAACCATTGTGGAAGACAGTGTGGCGATTCCTCAAGGATCTAGAACTAGAAATACAATTTGACCTAGCCATCCCATTACTGGGTATGTACCCAAAGGATTATAAATCATGCTGCTATAAAGACACATGCACATGTATGTTTATTGTGGCACTATTCACAATAACAAATACTTGGAACCAACCCAAATGTCCATCAGTGACAGACTGGATTAAGAAAATGTGGCACACGTACACCATGGAATACTATGCAGCCATAAAAAAGGATGAGTTCATGTCCGTTGTAGGGACATGGATGAAGCTGGAAACCATCATTCTGAGCAAACTATCGCAAGGACAGAAAACCAAACACCACATGTTCTCACTCATAGGTGGGAATTGAACAATGAGAATACTTGGACACAGGGTGGGGAACAATGTTATCAAGATAGAAAAATAAATAAAAAAAAAAACTATAAGCACCCTTCTGTCAGTAGTCCTAATGTTAACATACAAGACTCTGTGCCTTCAATTGTGAGGCCTCATTTTTTGACTTGGCAGACACCATTAGAACATTTGAGTGCTAGAAACAGAAAAATATAGTGCAGTGCCATTCTGCTTCCTTTGCACTCTTCACTCCACCATATACAACTGCCAGGTACTGAATATAAATGAACAGAAACAGCCTGTTTAGCATTACAGACACCTCATAAGTATACCTAAGGAGGCTGTAAGCTAATAACTTCAGCGAGGTGATGGAATCATGATTCTTTAGACCAGAAGTAATCAAATTTAATAAATATCATTGAAAATTACCCTCTTAAAATGTATGGTTTAAGAAATGTCTTTGAGCTAAACATATTGTTTTGTTTCAATATACATCATTATTATTTTAAAATTTGATTATTCTTGGTGATGCAGCCATTCCAATATTTGGTTTTATGTTCATTTTTTTAAAGTTTATTATTTTCCCATGTCTGAATTAAGTGGCTTTCACAGCTGAAAAAGACACTTCATGAAGTTACATAGGTTTAATTAGAAGAAGGGTATTATTGACTGAGTTCAGTAAATCATTATTCACGTTTTAATCCCACCTACCAATTATGCATACACTTTGAAAAGAAACACTGCTAATAAAGTTTCAACTTCTTTGAAGCCAATTAGTTGTTCCTGCAAATTTATGGGTCAACATTGCAGTTTGTACTTTTATGAAAGATTTGATATTGTTGGGCATGGTGGCTCACTCCTGTAATCCCAGCATTTTGGGAGGTGGAGGCAGGCGGATCGCTTGTAGCCAAGAGTTTGAGACCAGCCTGGGAAATATGGCGAAACCCTACCTCTACTAAAAATACAAAAATTAGCAGGCCTTGGTGGTGCACGACTGTAGTCCCACCTACTCCAGAGTCTGAAGTGGGAGGATCACTTGAGTGCAGGAGACAGAGGTTGCAGTGAGCGGAGATTGTGCCACTGCACTCCAGCCTGGGTGACACAGCGAAACTCTGTCTCAAAAAAAAAAAAAAAAAAAAAAAAGGTATCTACTACAGCACTTCATTTGGAATATTTTATAAACAGTTTAGAAAGACTGTTTCTAAAGGATGAGTTCATGTCCTTTGCAGGGACATGGATGAAGCTGGAAACCATCATTCTCAGCAAACTAACACAAGAACAGAAAACCAAACACCGCATGTTCTCACTCATAAGTGGGAGTCGAACAATGAGAACACATGGACACCGGGAGGGGAATATCACACACCCGGGCCTGTCAGGGGGTGGGGGCTAGGGGAAGGATAGCATTAGGAGAAATACCTAATGTAGCTGACTGGTTGATGGATGCAGAAAAACACCATGGCCATGGCACATGTATACCTATGTAAGAAGCCTGTATGTTCTGCACATGTATCTCAGAACTTAAAGTAAAATAATCATAAGAAGAAGAATTGCTTGAACCTGGGAGGCTGAGGTTGCCGTGAGCTGGCATTGTGCCACTGCATTCCAGCCTGGGCAACAGAACAAGATTCTGTCTCAAAAAAAAACAAAAAACAAAAAACAAAAAACAAACAAATAAAAAAAAAAAAAGAAAAGAAAAAAGAAAGAAACCAAGATCTGGGGTTGCATGATATCTTATGTTCTTTTCCTAATGTTACTTCATAATAAAAGTGAAAAAATTTTTTTAAAAGTGTCTTATTTAGCTCCATTCCCCGAAATTGCTTTCGGTAAAACTGGAAAACCAATACTTATGTTCTCTTTTTTTTTTTGTTTTTTTTTGAGACGGAGTCTCGCTCTGCCGCCCAGGCTGTAGTGCTGTGGCCGGATCTCAGCCCACTGCAAGCTCCGCCTCCTGGGTTCACGCCATTCTCCTGCCTCAGCCTCCAGAGTAGCTGGGACTACAGGCGCCGCCACCTCGCCCGACAAGTTTTTTGTAGTTTTTACTAGAGACGGGGTTTCACCGTGTTAGCCAGGATGGTCTCGATCTCCTGACCTCGTGATCCGCCCGTCTCGGACTTCCAAAGTGCTGGGATTACAGGCTTGAGCCACCGCGCCCGGCCTATGTTCTCTTACATAATGGGTTCATATATGCCTGCTGCAATCACCCTGTGTTTAATGTCAAGCATCACCACCTGTTTGCTGTGTGACCTCATCAAAACACTCAACCACTCTGGAAAAAAAAGAAACACTGTTTCCAAAGTTGTTTTTTAACATGCTCATGATGATAGGTTTTTTTTTTTTTTAAGTTATACACTCTAGTTGTAGTACTCAGAAGCTAATAAAAACAGAATACTAAAAATAAAAAATCAACAAACAACATATCTATTAAACAAACATTTCTTTCACAAAAAATTCAACAATATAATTCAAAACAAATACAACAATTTGTCAAACAGACACACGAAAGGTAAATTATCAATGTCTAGAAGGGTCAGATTAAGTGTTTTATTTTTTGGTTTTGTTTTCAAAAAATCTATTAACATGATATTGAAAACCAGTTGTCATTAAAGAAAAGTGGACAAATTTGATACAATTTTTTTAACAAAATACAAATATATAATACATTTTTAAGTTACTGTAAATCTATTATCATGGAAAAATCTTCATCAGTGATATTCAGTACAGTAGCCCCAACTTATCAGAGGGAGATCTCTTCTAAGACACACAGTGAGCGGATGCCTGAAACTGTGCATAGGACCAAACCATATTGTCCCTCAGTTTCTTGGGGGGATTGGTTACAGAACCCGGTGGGGATACCAAAATGTGAGCATGTTCAAGTACGTTACACAAAATAGTGTAGTATTTGCATTTGACATGTACACATCCTCTCATATACTTTGAATCCTGCATAGATTACTTATACCTAATGTAATATAAATGCTGTGTAAAAAGTTGTTTTACTGAATTATTTAAGGAATAATGACAAGAAAAAAATCTGTACATGTTCAGTACCGATAAAATTTTTTTGTGAATATTTTCAATCCAAGCTTGGCTGAATCCATGGATGTGGAACCCATAGATATGGAGGGCTGACTGTATTTATAATTTTTAAAAGTCTGATAACCGAGAAGACTACTAAATGACTAACAGGTGGTTAGCATAGAAAGTGTGGATACATCTAACAAAGGGATGATTCACTTTCAGGCAAGATGGAGTGGGAAAGGGCAAGATTTCATCACACTACTCAGAATGGAATGTAATTTTAAACTTTTGCATCACTTCTGGAATTTTCCATTTAATATTTTCGGGCCATACTTGACCATGGGTAACTGAAATCATGGAAAATGAAAATGTGGATAAGAGGGGGCTACTCTCTTACATAAACTGCATATATCAAAACGGTTTTAAAGTGGTATCATCTAATCTTCTGACTCAGGGTGCTTCTCTAACCCTTTGTATAACAGACTGACAGATGGATCTAGTGAGATTGCCTATCTGTATATTAAATAGTGAAGCTTAATTTCATTTTCTAATGTATAAAAAATTGAATATAGTCAACAGTGAGCAGTAACTTAGGTTGAGTTCTGTAGAAGCAGGGCCTGAGATGAGAATTTTTGTTCAAGTGAAATAAGGTTTCTAGCTAAAATACAAGGTGCCCAGTTAAATTTGAATTTCAGATAAACAGTGATTAATTTTACAGTGCGTATATGTCCCAAATATTTCATGTGACATACTTATACTAAAAATTATTCCTTCTTTGCTCGAAACTAAAATTTTAATGAGTGTGTAGTATTTTTATTTGCTAACTATGACAACACTATATGTGACTTATTAAGAAAGCGCTCTTAGGTAAGACATATAAAGGCATAAGGGAAACAGGATAGGGCAGAGGAAGAAGCTGTGCACAAATGTGAGTTCATTCACCCTGTCTTCGATTCCTTAGGAGGATTTTGAATGAGTGTTACCACCAAAGTTGTCTTGGGGAGGACACGACAATTCAGTCATTTTCAGTGAGGTGCCCCTCCTAAGTCCAGGGAAATTCTCAAGAGAAAGTTGCTGCTGTGAGCAACTGACATAGTAACAGCCAGGTAACTGGGGGATGGGTGAACCAGCTCGCTAAGGAGGAACTTGGCAGGGCACTAAGAGTATCTATTAGAAGAGGACTCTGGAAACATGGCAACCTGAATATGGTTCCCTTCCCCTGACCTCCAAACTATGTCTGAGTCAGATGTCTACTGGAGTCTATAGGCAGCTATACTCTTTGAGAGTCTCACCAGAGAGAACTGGTATCTTCGTAAGCCACCATTTTGTCTTATTGTTTTTATAGCAAAATATAATGTCAGCTGACACAGATATAAAAATAAAACAAAATCTTGAAAGAAAGTCCAATAGAGTAGATGTAGAATCACATTCAATCTAAGTGGTTGAGAGTAACCTTCACTATATACACTCAACAATACAAAAGCTGAAAAATAAATTTTGTGTAATAAAACCATTAGACAAATGATAGTTTTGGAAAACATTGTACTGAATACATCAAACGAAACGTTGAAGTCTATAATACGTAAATGTGTCTTAACACACTGACAAGAAAAAGACCAAACAACCAAAGAGTAAAAAAGGACAAAGGATACAAATAGCCAACAAATATATGAAAAGATGTTTTACATTCACCAATAGAAATATTCAAAGTAAATTCAAAATAAAGTACCATTTCATTTACAAGACACATAAAAATGTATAAAGAATAATAACATCTGTTGCTATCAAGGATGCAAAAAAAATTATCTGATATATTGCTGGTGGAAATATAAGATATTATCACCTTTTGGGGGGACACAATCTAGCCCATCTACTTAAATTAAAAATACATACAGTCTTCTACCTAGTAATCTCACCTCTAGGAATCTACCCAATAAAATAAAACCTCCGTTACATAGAAAACTGTATCAGCCAAAATGATGACTGCAGAACTTTTCAAAAGTGGTAAAAAGATGATAATAATAAATAAAAATAAATAAAACTTCTGGAAGCAAAGTGAATTTCCCTCAGTGGAGAAATGATTGAATGTATGATACTATAGTCACAATACAGAATATTATGCAACCATTAACAAATATGTATTTGAGCTCTGGTAGTTGACCCAGATAAATTTTCAGTACACATTGTTGAGTGAGAAAAGCAAGATGCTAAAAGCGTGTACAGCATGATACCAGTTTTAGAAACAAACTGACCAATTCCCTGTGAGTGTGTCTGTGAGTGTGTGTGTGTGTGTGTGTGTGTGTGTATAAGATGTATGGCAAAGACATTTTTTCCTTTTGAATTCTCCTTTCTTCTTATAAGGCTGTCATGAGATTTTGGGTTTTGTTTTGAGTTTTAGGGTTTTCTTTTCAGGCATGGTCTAATTTTGTCAACCAGGCTGGAGTGCAATGGCATGATCATAGCACACTGTATCCTAAAACTCCTGGTTCAAGCAATCCTTCCACCTCAGTCTCCCAAGTAGCTAGGACTAAAGTGACACACAAACATGTCTAGCTATTTTTTTTTTAATTTTTACTTTTGTAGAGATGAGTCTCACTAAATTGGCCAGGCTGGTCTGAAACTCCTGGCCTCCAGCCTTCTTCCCACCTCAGCCTCCCAAAGTGTTGGATGACACATATAAGCCACTCGGCATAGTTTCACATGAGATTTTAGAGGTTGGCATCATTGCAGCCATCTTACTAAAACGAAGGAAAAAGAAAGAGTTATCCATCTGGCCTTAAAATGTCATTGAATCAATGAAGCAATTCTGAAACTGCCTTACTACTTCCAGCCCTTTTCTTAAGTGATATAATTAAATTTCTTACTTGTCTAAGACACTATTAAATGGGTGTTCTGTTATTTGCAGCCAAGAGCATTGCTGAGTGATACAGATCTATATCTGGAATGTGTTTCTTGGGGGTAGGCAAAGGAGCTGATATGGGCAAAGGAGAGAGAAAGAGATAGGGATGAGACAAGCAAAAAAGGAAGAAGTATATATACCACAAAAACTTAGCATATATGATATGATTACATTTGTATGCTTATTTAAAGTTACATATATAATATTATTTAAAGTTATATATATATAGTATTAATGTAGTTTTAAATTAAAAGAAAGTAATATTACAAATTAAATGCTTAGTGTTTTATTTGGTAACTCAGTGGATTGTCTTGCAACACTGCTTTGGAGATGTGGTCTAATGCAGGGGTCCCCAGCTCCTGGACTGCTGATTGGTACCAGTTAATGGCCTATTAGGAATCAGGCCACACAGCAGGAGGTGAGCGAGTCAGTCATCAAGCCAGAACTACCACTTGACCTCCGCCTCCTGCCAGATCAGCGAAGGCATTGAATTCTGTCTCTCTTTTTCATTTTTTTGAGATGGAGTTTCTCTCTTTTCGCTCAGGCTGGAGTGCAATGGCGCAATCTTGACTCACTGCAACCTCCACGTCCCATGTTCAAGCAGTTCTCCTCCTGCCTCAGCCTCCCAAGTAGCTGGGATTACAGACACCCACCACCACGCCCAGCAAATTTTTGTATTTTTAGTAGAGACGGGGTTTCATCATGTTGGCCAGGCTGATCTTGAACTCCTGAACTCAGGTGATCTGCCTACCTCGGCCTCCCAGTGTGCTGAGATTACAAGCATGAGCCACCATGCCTGGCCAGCATTGAAATCTCATAGGAGCAGGAACTCTATTGTGAACTGCTCATGCAAGGGATCTAGGGTGCACAATCCTCATGAGAATTCAGTGCCTGATCTAAGGTGGAACAGTTTCATCCAGAAGCCATTCCCCTCCATGGTTCATGGAAAAAATTGTCTTCCATGAAACCAATCCCTGGTGTCAAAAAGGTTGGTAACCACTGGTCTAATGGACTATTATTTATTGAGTGCTTATTAATAAGCCATGTACTGTGCCAAGTCCTTTACATAAAGTATTTAATTTAATACCTACACAACAACTGGAGACATGTATTTTTGTTTCCATTAAATGTATTAGGAAAAGAAAGTATAGTAAGTTGAAGACAACTCAGCAAATTTGCACAGCTCCTAGGTGAAAAAGCTGGGATTTAAATGTACCTTTGCTTGCTTCCTAAGACTGCACAACCTATACTTTGTATTTTGTGTTGAATTTTTGCTTATAAAACAAGTGATGTAGTGAGGTATTGTTTTATTTTGTTTTGAAGAACTGCTTTCATTTTTAAGGTAGAACATAGGAATACAATGCTAAATGTACAACTCAGCTAAAAAACATGAACAAAGTGCTGAAAACTATTAGGATAAAATTAAAATATATTGAAATCTTATCCAAGTGTCCAGTTTTACTTGCTGAGAATTTTCTTGGACCCATTAAATCAGTCTTGATTATCTCAAACATTTGAAATATAGTATCATGCAGTTTCAAATATGTAACAAGCAAGAGAAAATATGTAATATCTTCAGTATCAGTTTTCTTATACCTTCCCTAATTCTTAACACATAGAATTATAAGACCAACACACATCAACAAGGAATCTATTCCCTTCATTCCTTGTTGACGACCACTAAGTTGTTCTGAACAAAGGTATAGAGAATGTACATGGCACCTGCCTTCCCACAGCACCTTTGATGGCCACCTGTTTCACTCATAACTGTTGTTCTACAAGAAGCCTTTTGTTGGTCTTGCTTTATATCACATGGCTCTGTGCTCCTAGTTCCAGATGATTGAACCAGATGTAGGCATAGGATGACTATAAATCAACATATACATATACAGGTGACTGTATCATAGGTCAAAAACTGAGCTGAGACAACAAGATTCTCAGTATCAGTAATTCTATGTAATGAGTACCAATTGCCATGAACTTATCATGAGTTTGCTGCATCTACACTAGGATGGAATTTTGAAAACCCTAATTTAAAAAAAAAGTAGCATATGGAGTTGAATTAAGCAACACTGCAGAGTACTGCAATAATAGTACCAAAAGGAACTCAGAATATGGCTGATTGGTGAATGAACGATGCTATTCTTGGTTACTATATTTTTTTCTAAAAGCTTGACATTTATTTACAAGTTCTGCAATCTCCAATGGCACATTTTAGAGGAATATGCTGGCATTTAGTGTGTGTTGCAATTTAGTCCATTAAAATTTCATGTGAATACATACACATTCGTCCATTATTGCTTATCGAAATGTCTTGTAAGCATTGTTATTCCACTATAAAATTAAAGCAGAACTGATCAGAAGTATTTTCCCACATTAACTTCTTATATTAAGAGAACTTAATTGCCTTTATAGCAGAATGCACTCCTATGGATAAATGAAATGAAAATAGGAAGCAGAAAAAAGCACAACATACTCAGTGCCTTTCAATACATATATTGCCTACAAGTGAAAACATAAAATGTGCTATGTGGTAAGTTATAAGGTCTCTGGGGGCAAGAAGCCTTGTCCAATTTAATAATTTAAAAAAATTATGCCATAGTTAGCACAAATGATTTTAAGTTAGTAAGTTTAAAAAGGTTACAAGTTAGTAAGACTAGATTTTTTTTAAATGATTTTTAAAAGGATGGTATGTTGTAGCATAAATATTAAATCATGCTTTTGTCACTCTATCTCATGTCAAAACAATTCAGCATCTACGTATTTATTTCTTAGAGTTAAGATCCTAGGATAAATCCTCACGTAGACATTCCAAAGAAAATATGCAAAATGATTTAGTTATCCATATCTGAAGATACTTTCTTATGAAACAAAATGATTGACCAGACATGAATACAGTTCTCCAGCAAAAATGGTAAATTGGGAGAAGTAAGCGATTGTAAGAGCTACCTTGAGATGCTATGGGTATAAAAATTATACTTACAATCCAGAATATGGGAGTTCAGTGCAGGAAAATTTCTTGGTGTGTTGGAGTTCGATGGAGTGCCTACCTAATGCATCTAACATATTACTTGACCCAGTTGAGACTGCTGAACTGCAAAAGTTAGTACAAAATCAGTAAGCTCAGGAGAGCAAACTTTCACCTAGGCTTATCCGTAGGTATTGATCATACTCAAACAGCTGATTTATTATTAATACTACCCTGTAAACTCCAAGATTAACTATCCTGGACCTAGTTTTAACAGCCACAATTTATGAATAATTGCCCTCTCTAAAAAGATCCACAGGGATATTATATTTTGACCAGAATTTTCCAGTTTGAGCAGCCAAATTTATAATTTTCCAAATTTTCAATTCAGTTTAAAATTTGAGCCTGAGTAGGAGAAACCTATGATAATAGGGAATAATAATAAACATAATAACAGCCATCATTTACTTGTAGCTTACTATAAGCCATGTACATACAATCATCACAATAACCCTGCAAGTTATTGGTATCCCTACTCTACTGATGAGTCATAGACTTAGAGGTAGTGTTAGACTTCTAGTAAGTTTCAAAGATGAAGAGTAAATTCAGTTTGGTCCCAAATTCCTCAACAATATTATCTTAGTTCAGGCTGTCGTAACAAAATATTTCAGACTGGATGTCTTAACCAACAAAAATGTATTTCTGACAATACTGGAAGCTGGAAGTTCAAAAACAGGGTGCCAGTATAGTCATGTTCTCAAGAGTGGCCTCCTCTTAACTTGCAGGGGGCCCCTTCTCTATGTCTTCTCGTGGTGGAGAGAGGAAGTTCTGGTTTATCTTCTTCTTATTATAAGAGCACTAATCCTATCATGGGAGCTCCACTCTCATGACCTCATCCAAAACTAACTACCTCACAAAGGCCCCACCGAGTACCATCACATTGGGAGTTAGGGATTCAGGATTTAAATTTGTGGGAGACACAAACTTTCAGTCCATAACATGCACCTGAAAGAACATTAATATTTTTCTTTGCAATAGTTTCTAAAATATGTTATGAAGAATCATTTGTGTAGTGCTTTACAAAAAGAGTATGCATGTTCTCTTCAGAGAAATTTGAAATGCAACTTATCTGAGATATTTGCAGAAAAAAAAACCTATTTCACTTCAGTTAGTATTTTCCAAACTTGTGGTAATATTAAACAACTTTCCACTGAAAATGCTTTGAGAAATGTTACATTTCTGTCAGTCATGGTCTTTTCTCTCTAAATGCTTCCTGAATGAGATTATGACTCTAAGTTTTGGAAATCTAGGTAACATACAACATGTTACTAGGCCAACAGAAATGAACATAAAGAAAAATCCTAATTGCATTTCATTTCTTATTCTGTCAGTGGATGAAAAAGCTAAGGCAGGAGTCAGTGATGGTATTGAAGTGTTGTATCATGTTTAAATGTTATATGCTTAATGTTCAACATCTTGCAAGATAAATAATAGTCGTGATGGTTGTGATAGCTATTATTTATTATTATAATATGAAGCACAAAGGCAAGTTAATTGAAATACAAGTCCCTCATCATAGGGGGCTTTTAAATATCTAGAAAATTGACTACTGTACACAATGGACATTATTGTATCACTGCAGCACATGACAGTCATTACGTCTGTTGCTAAAGAACTTTGTTGAAGGCACTCACTCTTTAAAACAAACCTACATGTGAAAAGCAACTGCAAGAGATTCATATGACTAAAGCTTCTACAAAAGTTTCAGAGTAGAAGTGAGTAAATTTAAAAAACACACACACTTAACCCTTCAAAGTGTGAAATAAGTTTCTATAACTCCATTTTTAAATGTCATGATAGACCTCAAAAGAATTAAGTGAATATAACTAATGAAAACCAAATTACTAAATCGATAGTGTAATTGAGGCCAAACTAAAATTCACTCTAACTGACTTGAAATACTTAGATTTGACAAGCTGAGTACAGGATCTCAATTGGACAATATGATGCTATTGGTGAGGAAACTTGCAGAAAAATCTTTATTCTTACATTTGAGATTAATAATAAAGAATAACAGAATGTTTCAAAGCATGTGAAGTATTCCAATATCCAAATATTCATAGCATTAGCTTATTAGTATGATTACACAAAGGTTGNTTAATTTATACACACAAATTTTATTTTATGTTATTTTTTATAGTGTCCAATCTGTAGACTAAATTGCCCCTTATGAAAGTCTACAGATAGAACTTGAGAGCTAGACATATAAAATTCTACATAAAATTTAGGAGGTAGTATAAGGCCCTGAGGTCCTTGGAGACATTCCAAAGGAGGAAAATTGAGTATGAAAAGTCATTTATAGAAAATAGGTGAAAATATGAAGAGAAGCAATACTAATTCTTGCTTATGGGCCTGAATTGTTGAAATAATGCTAGAGATATGGTAATAATTGGTAGAGTTCAGATGGTAAATTGATTTAGTATATCTGATTATATGATAGACCCTGGAAGATATGGAGAAATGTGGTAGAATGATTTAGACAATACCTGTAATTCCCCTGAGTGTGATTCAGTGAGAAATATTAACTTTCATAAAACCATAATTTGATCAATAATTTTCTTTTCTTTTGTATATTAGAAAAGCATACAATTGATGAGCCAGCTCATGGACTGATGAGGTTGTGGGTTTTAGTATGTAAGCCTTGAATAATAACTTATGTGCTGTGAATTAATCTGTCTCATTTACAAACTCACCAATATTTGATGTTCTTTTAATGTGGAAAAAACCTTTTTTCAACAACTAGAGAATAATCTTAAATTAACACAGAGATATAAATGACTGATATTAGACTCATTGTTAAATATTGTATTGGGGTGATTGGAAAAAATACTAAAATGGTAGAAGGGACACAATAGCCTAAAATGAGTCTGACCTATCAATGAGCCTACTGATGTTGATAGTGGATGATGTTGATACCAATGTCTCTCAGTTTAAGCAAGATTCATTAGCATCTTTTGAATAAATAAAGAATAATCAAGTCATAACCAATACAGTAAAGCTTTTAATTATATTGAGCCTGTTTAAAAATTAGTAATTTATTGTATAATTATAATTACATTTTATCTATTAATCCATTGATGGGTATTTAGGTTGATTTCATATTTTGGCTATTGTGAAGAGTACTGCAATAAACGTGGGAATGCAGCTATTTGTTCAGCATACTAATGTCATTTCATTTGGTTATATACCCAGTAGTGAGATTCTTGTATCATATGGTAGTTCAGATTGTAATTTTTTGATCAACCTTCATACTGTTTTCCATCATGGCTGTACCAATTTACGTTCCCACCAGTTACATACAAGTGTTCCCTTTTCTCCACATTACTGCTAGCATTTTTTAATTTTTTATCTAATAGGCATCCTAATGGGTGAGATGATAGCTTACTGTGGTTTTGATTTTTTACCGTGATTACTAGTTATGTTGAAGGTTTTTTTTCATGTATTTATTAACCATTTGTATGTCTTTTTGGGAAATGTCTATCCATATATTTTGCCCATTTTTAAGCTAGGTTATTTGTTGTTGTTTTTTTGTTTGTGTTTTGGTTTGCTACTGAGTTATTTGAGTTCCTTATATATTCCAGATATTATTATTCAACCACAAAAAATAATGATAGCCTATCATTTGCATCAACATGGACACACCTAGAGGATATCATATCAAGTGAAATAAACCAAGCACAGAAGAACAAATATCACATGATCTCATTCACCTGAATCTAAAAAATAGTTAATCTTATGGAATTAGAAAGTAGAATAGTGTTTACCAGATGTTAGGGAGAATAGAGGGGATGGGAGTATGGGGAGAGGTTGATCAATGGGTACAAAGTTACACAGAAGGAATAAGTTCTGGTGTTCCATTGCACAGCCAGGCAACTATAGTTAATGATAATATATAATCCAAAATACCTAGAACAGAGGAGTTTGAATCTTCTCACTACAAAGAAATGACAAGGGGACAAGCGTTTGAAGTGATGGACATGCTAATTACCTTGATTTGATTATTACACAATGTATCTATGTATTGAAACATCACACTGTATTCCATAAACACGTACAATTATTGTGGCTCAATTAAAAAAAAAACTTAAAAAATTAATTATTTTGAAGTGACATCAGCCAAACAGTGAACTAGGAAGCTCTAGGTATCTGTTTCCCCCATGGAAACATTAAAACAAGCAAACAAAAAAGTAGAGACCGGCTAAACGTACTTATAGGAGTTCTGGAAAATAGCCAAAAGTGTACAGCAACCACGCGAATGCCCAATCAAGAAAAGCAGAATTCAAACGGCAGGAAATTTCCTCACATTTTTTTATTGATTGTTACCTTCATATACCCAGTATTGCACAGTGTTGGTTTAGAGGAGGCAGCTTCCCTGTTTCCAGTTCCCTCCCTCAAAGCAGGGACAGCATAACAATGTTTTAACCTGTCTGTGGGCTTTCTGAGTGACTAGCATCTGTTTCAATTGACTTGGAGTTCAGTCAGGGAAAAGTACTTTGATGATCTTTGGTAAAGCTGCTGGAAAACTATCACCCACAAATACCTGAAGCCAGAGATTTAAGGTGAAGATATTCAATTGACTATCTAAGGCAGCAGTCCATTTCTCAGCTCTCTCCTTTAAACTGGAGGGAGCAGAGCAGAACTTATTTGCAAGATTCTAATTTATCTGGGGGATTCCTAAAGGACTAGTCTCTGTTACGTGTAACTCAGATCTCAGCCTGGAAAAGTGACAGAGAGCAGCAAGTACTATTCATAAAAATTGATGGGGGACTACAGACCTGTAGAAGCCTGGAGTTTCTCACACCACACACCTGTAAGGATAGCTAATTGCAACAAAACAAAACAGAATGTCGGCATGTCTTGGTATGGATGAAGACAAATTGGAATACATGTACATTGTTGGTAGGAACTTAAAATTGTGCAACTACTGGCTGGGCGCGGTGGCTCACACCTGCGATCCCAGCACTTTGGGAGGCCAAGGCGGTTGGATCACAAGGTCAGTAGATCAAGACCATCCTGGCTAACACGGTGAAACCCCATCTCTACTAAAAA
>NW_016808088.1:79815-93933 GCF_001698545.2 Rhinopithecus bieti
AAAACATTATTAAATACATGGCAATTGTCTTTTAACAAAAATATTTGATTAATTATAATTATTGTAGAGACGGGTTTCTATAAACATGCCAGATAAAATAAAGTGTACTGTATTTTCTTGATGAGAAAGACAGTGGCAGTCTTTTTAAAGAAAAGAACAGACAAGGATTTTTCTCAATATATTATTTAGAGTGTCTATTAGAATTGGCTGAATATTTATATAACCTGCAACAGCAGAATTGATCATGCAGAAAAAAACATCAGCAAAAATGAGAGCAGGTCATTTGAAATTAACCAGTTACAGGAACGAAGGAGAGGAAAGGAATAAAAAGCATGAGGACACCAAACAGGACCTATGGAACACCGTCAAGTGAAAAAAATATGAAATATGATATTCTTAGGAAGGGTAGAGAAGAAAAAGGGGGAAAAGATCTATTTAAAGAAATAATGTTTTAAAACTTTCCAAATCTTGGGAGGGATAAGAACATCTAGCTACATGACACTGGAAGGATCCCAAGCTGGATCAGTCCAAAGAAAATTATGAGTCACATAATAAAATGTAAAGGGGAGAAACAGAATTTTACAGTGTTTTTAATGGAATTGAAGTTAAGTTGTTATTAGCTTTAAACAGATTGTTATATGATGTTGTATGAAAGCCTTATAGTAACCACAAAGAAAACACGTGTAGTAGATTACAAGAAACATAAAAGAAAAAAAAATTATAGCCACTAATACAGAAAACATCAAATTACAGAGGAAGATAGCAAGAAAGGAAGTAAGGAATAAAGGAACTAAAAAAAATAGTCGAAATTCAATTAACTGAACGACCACAGTAAATGCTCCCCTATTAACAATTACTTAAATTTAAATTAATTAAATATTCTAATCAAAAAGACACAGAGTGGCTGAATGTATGAAGAACAAGATCGAACTAGATATTGCCATCAAGAGACTCATTTTTGTTTTAAGGACACATATAGGCTGAATGTAAAGGTATGAAAAACGTTATTCCATGCCAGTGGTAACCAAAAGAGCATGAGTGGAGATGCTTACATGAGACAAAATAGACTTTAAATTAAAATCTGTCACAAGAGACAAAGATCCCGCTATATAATGATAAAAGAGTAAATTCATTAAGAGGATATAATAATATTAGTATTTATGCAACTAATATTGGATCACCAAATTATAAAAGCAAACATTAATATATCTGAGGGGAGAAATAGATTGTAATACAATGATAGTAGGGAACTTCAACACCCCACTTCCAATATCCAGATGAAAATTCAATAAGGGAACATTGGATGTGAACTATACTTTAGAACAAATGGACCCAATAGACATATATAGAGAACATTCAAACCAAAAGAAGAATATACATTCTTCTCAAACACACATAGAACATTCTCTAAGATAGATCATATGTTGGGCTGCATAACAAGTCTTAACAAACTTAAGAAGATGTAAATTATATGAAGTATCTTTTTGACCACAATACTATGAAACTAGAAATTAATAACAGAAGGAAAATTGGAAAACTCACAATTATGTGAAAATTAAGCAACACACTCCTGAACAACTAATGGGCCAAAGAAAAAATCAAAAGGGAAATTGAAAATTATATTGTGATAAATGAACATAGAAACACACATGCTAAAGTAGTTCAGAGAGAAAGTATGTAATAATAAATGCCTAGATTAAGAAAAATAATTTGACGCTTATCTTACACACGAATAAAATTAATTTGTAATTGATTTAATACTTAATCTTGAAATGTAAGACCTCAAATTATAAAACTCATAGAAGAAACAGCATAAAATTCCTTGATATTTTGATCTTGGCAATGATTTCTTGAATATATCACCAAACATAGAGGCAACTAAAGCATATTGAACAAGTGAGACCTCATAAAATGAAAAAGATTCTGAACATCAAAGGAAAGAATCAACAACATGAAAAGGCAACCTATGGAATGAATAAAATATTTCCATACTGTATTTTTAATGAAGGGCTAAAATTTAATATACATAAGCAACTCATACAACTCAATAGCAAAAGTACAAATAACCTGATTAAAGGTGGGCAAAGGACCTGAATAGATATTTTTCCAAAGAAGACATAAAATTGGCCAACATTTATATGAAAAAGTGCTCAACATCACTAATCATCAGGGAAATGCAAGGCACAACCATGGTGAGATATTATCTCACATCTGTTAGGATGGTTATTATCAAAAGCACAAGAGATACCAAGTGCTGGTGAAAGTGTGTGGAAAAGGGAATCCTTGTACTCTGTTAATGAGAATGTAAATTGGTACACCCATTATGGAAAATAGTGGGGAGGTTCTTTAAAAAAATTCAAAATAAAATTCCTGTATGATGTGGCAATCCCACTTTTGGGTATATATCCAAAAGCAATGAAATCAGTATCTCAAATAGATAACCAAAATCCCATGTTAATTGCAGTATTATTCACAAGACTTAAGATATGGAAACAACTTAAGTGTCTATGGACAGATAAATAGATAAAAAATACGGTTTACATATACAACAGAATATTGTTTTTGCCATAGAAAAGGAAATCCTGTCATTTTAAATGGCATGGGAGAACCTAGAAGACATTATGCAGAGTGAAATTAGAAAGACACACGGAGACAAATTACTCTATAATCTCACTTATATGTGGAATTTTAAAAAGTGAAATTCACAGAAGCAGAGAACAGAATGGTGGTTACAAGACCTGGGGATTGGGAGGAATAAAGAGATTTTGGTCAAAGGGTATAACCTTTCAGTTATAAGAGAAATAAGTTCTGGGGATCTAATATACAGTATGATGACTATAGTTACTAATACTGTATTATATAATTAAAATTTGCTGAGAGTAATCTTAAATGTTAACACACACACACACACACACACACACACACAATTGGCAACTATGTGAGGTGATGGTTGTGTTAATTAACTTGATCGTGATAATCACTTTACCATATATATATCAAATTTTATTATTGTACATGTTAAATACATATAATTTTTGTTTTCAACTGTATCTCAATAAAGCTGGCAAAAATAAATATCTCAGGGAAACACCCCGAGTATCCATCAGCAGAGAATGGGTAAAAAAATATTTATTCATACAATAGCATACACAAAAAAATGTCACTGACATTATGCTGAAGAAAAGAAGCTGAACACATAAAGAGAATATTGTATGATTTGTTTGCATAAAGTTGTAAAAGAACAAGAATAATCTATGGTGAAAAAAGAAAAGCTGCTTTCTATGTTTTGTGGGGTGGGATTGACTAGGAAGGGGCATGAGGGAACTTTCATGAGAGAAATGTTCTACATTGTTGTCATAATATGAGTTACTTGGGTGTAATCATTTGTCAACACTCAGTGCATCCTTTGATCAGCACCTCCCTGATCCCTCCCTGCAACCACTCCAGCCCATGGTAACCCTATTCCTTTGAGATCAAACCTTTTAGATTCCACATATAAGTGAGATCATGCAGTATTTGTCTTTCTGTGCATTGTACACTTAGAAGGTTTGCATTTATCTGTAACTAAATTTTACCTAAGATAATATAACTGTAAACAGAATTAATTAATAATAGGATCAGTGAATGCAAGATTCTTTTAGTTTCTTAAAAAATGATGTTCCCTTTGACCCCAAAATTCTATTTATAACTAAGTGTTCCAAGGAGATATGTGAACGGTTTTTCAGACTTGCATCTATCTCTCTCCTTTCTCTTTCTTTCTTTCTTTTCTTTCCTTCCTTCCTTCCTTCCTTCCTTCCTTCCTTTCTCTTTCTTTCTTTCTTTCTTTCTTTCTTTCTTTCTTTCTTTCTTTCTTTCTTTCTTTCTTTCTTTCTTTCTTTCTTTTCTTTCTTTCTTCCTTTCTTTCTTCCTTTCTTTCTTTCTTTCTCTTTCTATCTCTTTCTTTCCTTTCTTTCTTTCTTTCTCTTTCTTTCTTTCTTTCTTTCTTTTTCTTTCTATCTTTCTTTATCTCTCTTTTCTTTCTTTCTTTTCTTTCTTCTTTCATCATATTTAACTTTTAAAGTGTTTTTTAATAGCATTCTAAACCGAGGAACCATTGAGGAGAATTTTTTCCATTTGGGGAAGCATTTGAAATTTAAAATGGTGAATTATTGGCAAGTATAGATGACAAAGATAAACCCATTTAAAACTAGATTGTACGATTCTACGTTAATAGCATGAAAACAATGTCCATGACATTTTCACTGAAAATAAAATATATAGAAAATAGCAAATGTGGTCAGGTGTGGTGGCGCGCGCCTGTAATCCCAGCACTTTGGGAGGGGGCCAAGGCAGGTGGATCACCTGAGGGAGTTCGAGAGCGGCAGTCTTGGTCGCAACATGGTGAAACGCCCGCTCTACTAAAAATATAAAAATATACTGAGTGTGGTGGTGGGTGCCTGTAATCTCCAGACTCAGGAGGCTGAGGGCAAGAGAATTGCTTGAACCAGGAGTTGGAGGTTGCAGTGAGCCGAGATAGCACCAGCTGGCACTCCAGCATGGGCAAACAGAGCCGAGGGCTCCATCCTCAAAAAAAAAAAAAAAAAAAAAAAAAAGAAACAAAAATAGGCAAAATGTGTCTATTGACCATATATACGCAATATTCTATTGCTATGTAGGGGTAAGTAGTAGAAGATACATAAATATGAGCATATTGATAGAAAAGAGTAGGTAAAGATAGGTACAACACTTTGTTTTAGGAGTTAGAACTCAAAGTAAATTTTACTTTTTCCTATTGATACATGTTTCTATAACAATTTTATTAATATAAATATAGAGAGAGAGAGAGCGAGAGAAGAGTAATAAGCTCTTTCATTCTGGAAAGCAGAATATGCTAGTTGCAAAACCAACTTATTTTGAAATAATGTGAAGAAATACGCTAATTTCTTAACCAAGTATTAAACAACACTAAAGATAATTAAATAATGTTACGAAAAAGAGATTGACATCTATTTATGTATTTTTCTATCACTTATTAAAACAAGATGTGTTTTTTGCTGCATTTCTAAGTTAAGCAGCCATTCTCAAAATACAGTACAAAGAAAAATAAGGTATTCTAAATTAACTTGCCTTTTCACAGTTTGTGTGTGCGTGTCTATACAAATTCTCAATTTTAATATTATTTTCTTACATTATTGGCTCATATGGACAAGGCAGATGGTGTCAAAGAGGCAAGATAAGAAGAGACATGTTGTCTAACCTTTCAGGAGTAAAGAGTTCTAATTAATTTGGGCTTTAGCTTTACAGATGTTCACTGAGGTAGAGCATTAACTTTCCAACTGAGGCTAGTGATGAAAATTCAACTAACATTTTCAATTTCTTTTTGGCAATTCATAAGTTGCTGATGTTTAATAAGCAGGAAAAGATATTTATTAAGATTGATAATATCCTTATGGAAATGTGCAATGGCCCATCATCGAGAGCGCTTTTTAAAAAAAATACAAGAAAGTTATTCTAAACTCTTTTATTCCAATGTGTTTAAGGGTAATGAATAATGATGGAATTATAAATTATAAATAGAAGGTAGAGATTACTATGTAATCATCATAGAAAATTACTTCTTGACAAAGCATGTTTAATTACCATAGGAAATATATAATAATTGAAAATGAATGTTCTTTAGCCTATTTGGAGAAATTTAAGCTTACTCTTATATACATGCAAATGCATCCACAGGTTTCAATAGGTATTTCGGCATGTACAACAATACGAAAAAATTACTTATTTTACAAATAGTGTTAGGCATGTTATGTAGAACATCTCTTCCCAATGTTCAACCTTTTTTGTCAGGTACTTATAAGGAGTAGCTATTTACCTTTTGTTAACAAAATGGGTTTTTAATTTTTAAATTTATTTCACACACACACATGCACACACACACACACACACACACACATATATATATATATATATAAGATGGGAGTCTCACTTTGCTGCTCAGTTTGGAGTGTAGTGACTATTCACGGGCATGATCATATAACTCTACAGTCTTGAAGTCCTGGGCTCAAGCAGCACTCCTACTTCAGCCTCCTGAGTAGCTGGGACTATATGTACATACCATGGCATATGGCTAGAAATAGCTATTTCTTACAGTGGCTGAGAAAATCTAAGCATCTTTTACCTAGTATTAAGCATCTTAATTTTCCAAAGTAAAATGGATTTTTGTTGATAAATTGTTTTCAGATTATAAAAGTCATATTCTGAGTCCCTAAGAGATAAACTCTGAGATGCAGGTGACTTATTGGGAAGTGCTCTCAGAAATACCATCTATGAGTGAATGAAGAAAGAAGACTGGACAGAGGGAAAACTTGAACTGTCATGAATTTATACCAGAGGGCTCAACTGATCTCACAGAGAGCCCTGGAGTTGGAATGGTCTCAACAGATTTCGCAAATGGAAGCAAGGGTGTCCAGTCTTTGTCACTCCTTCATTAACCAGTCACTGGATGCAAGATGACTCCAGGGAATGAGTGTAACCTTTAGTAAAGGAACCCTTTAAGATGACTACAATTCCTGAGAAGGGAATAAGCTGTGTCCTCATCTACCAACATTTCTAGTAGTTGGGTGAGTGAATGCCCCATACACAAGTGGGTGTTTCAACCAGGATCCACTACAACTAGTAAAAAAATATATACAACACTAGAAGGTGCAAAGCAAAAAGGAAGAATATACCTTATCTCCATAAACCATATACAACAAAGTAAAATTTTGTTTGGTCTTTGTTTATCACTAAGGCCTGCAAACCCACAAATCATTCTTGAATGCACACTTTCCCTCTCCTCACTCCCCATCCAATCAGCTAGTACCTCTTGACAGCTTTGTACACTAACCCTTAATTAAGTCCATTGCTTCTTCCAATTTTATTCCCATCCCCATGGTCCTAATTCAGGCTCTCATCATCTTTTGCTTCATTTATAATATTTGCAGTTTAACTGATTTTCCTGCTCCTTGACTGTAATTTCACTCCAACTTGCCTTAGGCCTTCCAGGCAGACCTGTTTTTTTTTTTTTTCCAACATACATCACAGATTTTATGATTTAATGAGTTTGCTTTATTATATTCCCTTTCCCAGGAATGTTATTTCTGTGCCTAGCATGCCAGTGTCTTCTGCCAGTCCCTTACAAAATACCCACCCCAACTCCATTCCCTACACCTTGGCTCAGTGAGTGACCTGTTTAACCCCTCATCATCTTTTCAGGCTCAGTTTTCTCTTCCAGGTACCCCAACTCCTATTCTAGATTATATTCTCAAATCAAACTCCAGATACCTCTGTTAATTCATTTACTATGTTATATTCAACGACTTTCAGTGACTTACAATTACCTTAGAATAAAATCCAATCTTTTTACATTGGTTTACAAAGCCTTACACAATCTGACCTTTGCATACTTCTTCCGAATCTGTCATAGTCTACTAATGCTTGCCTTCTTTGTATTGTTTACTTATGTATCCAGCAAGATCTTGCACGCATTGGGAGCTTATCACTTTAGCTGTTCCCTGTGCCAGCAATGATTTTCTTTCTGTTCTTTACAGTGCCCATTCCTTCTCGTCATTAAGGCTTACAATTAAATATCACCTTCTGAAAGAGTCCTCTTTTAATAACTCCAGTTTAAATAGTTACCCAGCCATTACCACATCTTTCATTTTCTTCATAACACTCAACACAAAGGATAACTAATTAGGCTATTGTCTGCCCTCACTCCATTAAAGCATAACCCTCAAACAACAGTGAAACTATGCTTATCTTGTCTACCACTGTTTCCTCAGGTTCCGAAAATTTTCTGACAAATAGTAGTCTATTAGTAAATATTTGGTGAATGAATAAATGAATAAATGTCTTTGTCTCTGATAAGGCTATACATTTCTCAAAACTAGAGCTTGTGCCTTAATCTGAGATCCCTCTGTTTATCACTACCTCCAAACTAAAGTGCCCCAATAGTGAATAGGTTCAAAATATTCGATGATTTTACTGCTCAATTTTAATTTTTTAATTTTAATTTTCTGAATATGTAGTAGGTGTATATGTTTATGAGGTACATGCGATGTTCTGATACAGGCATGCAATGCATAATAATCATATCATGGAGAATGGGGATTCTATCCCCTCAAGCATTTATCTTTTCTGTTACAATCCAAATATAATATTTTAGTTATTTTAAAATGTGAAATTAAGTTATTATTGACTATAGTCACCCTGCTGTGTTATCAAATAGTAGGTCTTATTCATTCCTTCTAACTAATTTTTATACCCATTAACCATCCCCACTTCCCCCCAGCTACCCACTATCCTTCCCAACCTCTGGAAACCATCCTTGTACTCTGCGTCCATGAATTCAATCGTTCTGATTTTAGATCCCACAAAGAAATGAGAACATTAGATGTTTGTCATTATGTGCCTGGCTTATTTCACTTAACATAATGATCTTCACTTCTGTTAATGCTGTTGCAAATGGCAAGATTTCATTTTCTTTTATGGTTGAATAGTACTTCATTGTGTATATGTACCATGTTTTCTTTATCCGTTCATCTATTGATGAACACTTAGGTTGCTTCCATATCTTAGCTATTGTGAAAAGTGATGCAGTAAACATGGGAGTGCAGATATCTCTTTGATATGCAGGTTTTCTTTGTTTTGATATATACCCAGCAGAGTATATTCAATCGCCAGAGGGATTGCTGAATCATACAGTAGCTCTGTTTTTTGTTTTTTGAGGAACCTCCAAACTGTTCTCCATAGCGGTTGTACTAATTTACATTCCCCCAACAGTGTATGAGAGTTCCCTTCTCTCCATATCCTCGTCAGCATTTCTTACTGCCTGTGTTTTAAATATAAGCCATTTTAACTGGGGTGCGATTATATCTCATTGTCGTCTTGATTTGCATCACTCTGATGATCAATGATGTTGAGAACCTTTTCATATGCCTATTTGCTATTTGTATGTCTTCTTTCGAAAAGTATCTCTCCAAATCTTTTGCCTTTTTATATTGAATTCTTAGATTTTTTTTGCTACACAGTTGTTTGAGCTCTTTATTCTGGTTATTAATCCTTTGTGAGATGATAAGTTTGTAAATATTTTCTCTCATTCTTTGGGTTGTCCCTTCACTTTATCAATGCTTTCCTTAGATGTGCGGAAGTTTTTAACTTGATGTGATCATATTTGTCCACTTTTGCTTTGGTTATCTGTGCTTGTGGGGTATTGCTCAAGAAACTTTGCTCAGACCAATGTCCTGGACATTTTCCCCAATGATTACTTGTAGTAGTTTCATTGTTGGAGGTCTTAGATTTAAGTCTTTGATACATTTTTATTTGATTTTTTGTGTATAGTGAGATACAGGGGCCTAGTTTCATTATTCTGCATATGGATATAGTTATTCCAGCACCATTTATTGAAGAAATTGTCTTTTCCCCAGTGTACATTCTTGACACCTTTGTCAGAAATGAGTTCTCTGTAAGTGTGTGGATTTCTGAGTTATCTATTCTGTTTCAGTTGTCTATGTGTCTGTTTTTATGCCAGTAACATGCTAATTTGGATACTATAGCTCTGTAGTATAATTTACATAACAGGTAATGTGATAGTATGGTAAAAAAAAAAAAAAAGTAAGGTGATTCCTCCTGTTATATTCTTTTTGTCTGGAATAGCTTTAGCTATTCTGGGTCTTTTGGGATTCCATATAAAATTTAGAACTTTTTGTTTCCTATTTCTGTGAAGAATGTCATTGGTATTTTGATAGGGATTGCATCAAACTTGTAGATTGCTTTGGGGAGTATGGACATTTTAACAATATTGGAATATTTATCCAATTTTGATGTTTTCTTCAATTTCTTTTATCGGTGTTTTATACTTTTATTATAGAGATCTTTCATTTATTTTGTTAATTCCTAGGTATTTAATTTTATGTGACTATTATAGATAAGAATAGTTTTCAATTTCTTTTCACATTGTTTACTGTTGGCATATAGAAATACTACTGATTTTTGTATTTTCATCTTACATCCTGAAACTTTACTGAGTTCATTTATCACTTCTAATAGTGTGTGTGTGTGTGTGTGTGTGTGTGTGTGTGTGTAGTCTTTAGGCCTTTCCAAATATAAGATCATATCATCTGCAAATGAGGATAATTGAGTTATTTAATTCCATTTTGGATGCCATTTAATTCTTTCTCTTGTCTGATTGCTGTAGCTAGGAATTCTAGTACTGTGTTGAATAACAGTGGTGAAAGTGGGCGTTCTTGCCATGTGCCAGATTCTAGAGGAAAAGCTTTCAGTTTTTCTCTATTCAGTATGATTTTGTTTCCTGCTTTTAATTTTTTGTATATACGTTGTATGCTCTTTGGCTTGAGTTTACCATATTATGGTAAATATTTTTACCATTTAAATATTATCTTATGACCCATTATTTTATTCTGATAACAACTTTACACAGTTTGCACAAACAAAACAAAACAAGCAAAATGATAACTGATAAAAACTCTACACCTTAACTTTGTTCCCCTGCTTTTTAATTTTTTGTTTTTTTCTGTTTATATCTTACTGTACCATTTATTTCTTGAAAAGTTGTTGTAGTTATTATTTTCAATCGGTTCTTTGTTTAGTCTTTCTACTTAAGATAAGAGTAGTTTAAACATCACATTACAGTGTCATAATATTCTTTGTTTATCTGTGTACTTATGATTACCAGTGAGGTTTGTACCACCAGATGATTTTTTGTTGCTCATTAATGCCCTTTTCATTCTGATTGAAATACACTCTTTAGCATTTCTTGTAGGACAGGTCTGGTGTTGATAAAAATCTCTCAGCCTTTGTTTGACTGTGATAGCTTTTATTTCTCCTTCATGTTTGAAGGACATTTTTGCTGGATATGCTGTTCTTGAATAAAAGTTTTTTTGTTTTATTTTCCTTTCAGCACTTTAAATTTGTCATGTCACTCTCTGCTGACCTGTAAGGTTTCTTTTTTGTTGTTTGTTTATTTGTTTTGTTTTGTTTTGTTTTTATTATACTTTAAGTTCTGTGGTACATACGCAGAACGTGCAGTTTTGTAACACAGGTATACACGTGTCATGGTGGTTTGCTGCACCCATCAACCTGTCGTCTACATTAGGTATTTCTCCTAATGCTATCCCTCCCCTTTCCCCCCAACTCCCAACAGGCTCTGGTGTGTGATGTTCTCCTCCCTGTGTCCATGTGTTCTCATTGTTCAATTCCCATTTATGAGTGAGAATGGGGGGGGGGAGGTGGAAGAACATGTGGTATTTGTTTTTATTCTTGTGATAGTTTGCTGAATGATGGTTCCAGCTTCATCCAAGTCCCTGCAAAGTATATGAACTCATCTTTTTCATGGGCTGCATAGAATTCCATGGTGTGTATGTGCCACATTTTCTTTATCCAGTCTATCATTGATGCACATTTGGGTTGGTTCCAAGTCTTTGCTACTGTGAATAGTGCTTGCTTCAATAAACATATGTGTGCATGTGTCTTTATAGTAGAATGATTTATAATCCTTTGGGTATATACCTAGTAATGGGATTGCTGGGTCATATGGTATTTCTAGTTCTAGACTTCTATTGAAAAGTTTTCTGCCAGATGTATTGGAGCTGTATTGTATGTTTTCTCTATTGCTGCTTTTAGAATACTTTATCCTTGATGTTTAGGAGTCTCATTATTAAATGGCTTTAGATAGTCTTCTTTTAGTTAAATCTGCTTGGTTTTCTATCACCTTCTTGTATTTAGGTATTGTATCTTTGTCATTATTTGGGAGGGTCTCTGTTATCACCCCTTTGAATGAACGTTCTACTCCTATATATTTCTCTACTTCCTGTTTAAGGTAAATAACTCTTACGTTTTCCCTTTTGAAGCTATTTTCTAGATTCTGTGGGCATGCTTCCTTTTTATGTTAATTACCTTTACTGCTGACGTCTTTGATTGTATATTTTCAAATAGTCTGTCTTCAAGTTCACTGAGTTTTTATACTGCTTGATTGATTCCACTCTTAAAAAGCCCTGATGCCTTCTTCAGTATGCCAATTGTGTTTTCATGGTCAGAATTTTGCTTGATGTTTTAAATTATTCAATCTCTGTGTTATATTTCTTTGATATAATTCTGATTTACTTGTGTGTTATCTTGAATTTCTTAGAATTTCCTCAAAATAGGAATTTGAATTCTCGGCTGAAATTCATATATCTCTGTTTCTCTAGGATTGGTTCCTGGTGTGTATTTATTTGGTGAGATATTCCTGGAGGCTGTTGATGCTAATAGATGTTCTTTGGTGTCTGGGCATTGAAGAGTTATGTATTTATTGTAGTCTTCACTGTCTGGGATTATTTGTACCCATCCTTCTTGGGAAGCCTTTCCTGATATTTGAAAGTACTTTGATGCTGTGATCTAAGCTGTATCTACTTCAGGGGTCACCCCAAACCCAGTAACACTGTGGTTCTTGCAGGCTCATGGAGATACTGCCTTGATGGTCTTGGATAAGATCCAGGAGAATTTTCTGGATTACCAAGTGAAGACTTTTGTTCTCTTAATTTACTTTCTCTCAAAAAAAATTCTCTCTCTCTGTTCTGAACCATCTAAAGATAGGATTGGAGTGACACAAGCACCCCTGTGGCCAACACCACTATGACTATGCTGGATCAGACCAGAAACCAGCCCATCAGTCAGTCTCCTCGAAGGCCTGCTGTAACTACTTCATAACTACTGTCTGTTTGCTGAAGTATCTGGGTCTCTACAATCAGCAGATAACAAAGCCAGCCATACCTGTGTCCTTCTTTTATGAGCAGTGAGTTCCCCTATGCCCTGGGTGGGTCCAGGGTTGGCATCTAGGAGTCAGGGACAAGAGTCAAAAACCTTAGAATTCTACATAGTATTCTATTGTATAGTAACTCGGTTGTCACCCAAACCACAAGATGCAGTCCTTCTCAATCTTCCCTCCCCTTCCCGAAGGCAGAGGAGCCTCACTTGTTAGCCCTGACACTCCAGGCCACGGAGAGTACTTCCAGACTACCACTGATGTTCCCTTAAATCCCAATGGTCCTTAAGTCAGCTTGCCCTGAATGCTGCCTGGCCTGGGACTCACTCTTTGAAGCAGTGGACTCCCCTCAGACTCAGGACAGGTTGAGAAATGTCTTGCAAGAGTCAAGTACTGTAACTGGGGGCCCCAAGAGACTGTTTGGTATTCTATCCCACTGTGGCTGTGCTGGCATCTAAAGCCAGCAAGTCTCAGAGGCTCATCCAAAGCCTTCAAGTAAACCTTGGTTGGTATCACTCATGGTTATTCAGAACCCAAGGGCTCTTCAGTTAGCAGGTGGTGAATGATGCCAGAACTGTGTCCCTCCTTTCAAAGCAGCAGGTTCCCTTCTGGCCCAAGGTGTGTCTAGAAATTTGTGGCCTGGGCTGCCAAGTTTTCTGAGAGATCTGGAGCAGTTTATCCCTAGGTGTTGTGGTTTGCAGGAACTCAGGTTCTGAGCACTGGGATTGGAGATTCCCCTCTGACTAGGGCTGGTTTAAATGCTCCCTCCATGAGCAGGTGTCAGCTGAGTTTGGTCTGGTTTTCCTTTCTACTCTAACAGGACAGTATTGAGTTCAATTCCTCACAAATGCTGTGCTCTCTCTCCCTCCCACAGCACCCAGAGATGCTCTTGGCACCATGCTGCTGTTGCTGGGGTTGGGGCTTTGGAGCGGAGTGACATCTATCATTCAAGACTGTTTTTGCTATGTCTTCAGTGCCTTTCAGTGATACAAAATTAAAACAAGGACTACGAGGGCTCACCTGATTTTTGGTTCTTAGAAAGGTGTTTTGTTGTGTAGATAGTTGTTAAATTGGTGTCCTGGCAGAGGGAATGATTAGTGGAGCCATTTCTTCTACCATTTTGGTCTGCCTCTCTCTCCTAACTGCTCTATTTCGATAATTTTGGGTAATGGATTGTGTGTTCCTAAGATCATATCCATTTGACTAGCTTTGTAATTGCTTGTCTCATATTATTTAAAATCTTAAAGCAATATCTTCGGTTTATGAGTCCATTATTTCCTACTTAAAAACACCTATACCCTGATTTTCTTCCTTTATTTCTACCTGAAAAAAAAAAA
>NW_016808088.1:96224-107948 GCF_001698545.2 Rhinopithecus bieti
TATATATATATATATAATTTTATCCAAAGAGAAATCCTGAGAGTAATGAGCTTATCCATAGCCCATATCTTGGTTTGTAATGCTACCTAATACTCTCCAATAAAAGGAACCAAGGAGACAGAGCTCCTTGGGGAAATGGAAGAGTAGACGGGGCAGAAAACGTATAAGATGAACCTGGGACATCTTGCTGTGCCAGACAGTAAGAAAATGCTCAAAGATTGATAAGCATATCTCAAAAAGACACAGGAGACATCTTGAAGAGACTGTCACTGGACAGAGATGTGACAACATGAGTTTCAAAATTTGCAATAATTAATAAATATATAGATAAAATAAACTAAATGAAATATTCAATACATGATACATATTGACATAGAAAGGAAGAAACAAAATAAGAAAATAGGAAAGCAAGAAGAAGAGTGAGGGGAGAAAGAAGGAAGTAAGGAAGAAAGAAGATTAAAAAGGAAGGGAGGAGGGAAGGATAGTAAAAAACATTATCATAGAAAAGAATGCCAACTAAGAAATATAGAAGCAAGGATGTGATTAGAAAGTCCATATGACAATCTTTGGAGTAATAATTCAGACAAGAAACATTAGTGGATGCTAAAACTATTGGGTGAATATTTGATGAGAAGAGAAATATGTACATAGTATTAAAGTAGTGCTTCAAAAATGTACATTAAATACAATAAGAGCAAGTAATTTTACAATGGAGAACTCTGGCAGACACTACTTTAATGAAATTATCTAATTAATATCACCAGTAAAGGGATAAATTAAAATCTTACACTATCTTATAAAATATGACAAGATATACTGAGAAAAACACAGCTTCTTTTCTATCTTATTAATGCCAAAAAGGCGAAACCTGAGTCTAACCACAAGGAGGCATGAGACAAACCCAAACTGAGGTACAGTCTATCAAATAAATAGCTTGTAATTTTCAAAACTGTCAAAGTCAAGGAAAGACTGAGGAATTATCCCAGTCTCAGAAAGAGACTGGAATATAAAGAAAATCACATCCTTAATGCAATGAGCTATCCGGATTTGGATCCTTTATCTATGAAGGATATTATTGAAACAACTGATGGCATTTTAATGTGGTACATGGGTGAGCTTTAATCTATTAATGTCTTTGCAGTGATTTTGATGTTTCTATTATTATGGCTATATAATAGAGTGTCTTTGTTCATAGTAAATAAGTATCAATGGATTCCTGTGTAATGTGCCATCAATGTACTCTCCATTGATTAAGGAAAAGAATATTTATAATTCCTTTGCTATTTGTTGTAAGTCTGAAGTTATTTATAAAATTAAGAACATTTTCAATAAAATTATGGATCATTCACCTAATTATGACTATCTACTATTATCTGAAAGCACCTGGATTTAATCCCACCCTGATTCTTTAGTAATTTTGCTGAATCAAATTAGAAGCTGAATTCAACTTCTTCTTTGGAAGTTTGTTCTCCATACTATTTAAGCACATTCGAGGCTCTCTAATCTTAAATAAATATGCAGCCAACTAAAATTTTCCTGGCTCTACATATTTCTTATTATTCCTATATTTCACAGCCAGCCTTCTTGAAATATTAGTCTATTTTTTCCTCCTTTTTCCTCAAACGACTTCAAATTAGCTTCCCATCCTGCCATTACACAGAAATAACTCCTTATTTGTTAAAGTAACCAATGACCTTCCAGATGCCAAATCCAAGGGTGGCTTTCCAGTCTTGTCCCATTTAAACCTACCCATGGTGTGGTAACTAGAGTGATATTTCTAATATCCAAATATGATCAAATTAATAGGCTGCTTAATAATATCCCATAGCATTTAAAATGAAATCCAAGCTCTTGAGCATGGCGTAGAGGATACTTCAATAACTGGCACCTGTCTACTTATCCAGTTTCCTCTCTTGCTATTCCCTCCTTTCCAACCAGCACTGCTAAGATTCAAACAGATCATCCTATATTGATAGTCTCACAGCACTGATCTAATTTGCTGGCATATATGAGGTTTTAAGTAAATATTTAATTAATGTCTACAATGTGCCCGGGACTATTCTCTGTGTTTGGAAAATTCATATAAATAGTCAAATTAATGTTTATTCAATAAACTAATTTAATTAGGAATCATTTCCAAGAAAAAAACTATGGGAATTTTTTCCTAATATCACCAAGTTTATTATGGCAAAATGACTTTTTAAAAGTTAATATGTCTAAAAAGTCAATATGTTAACATACAAATGACTAAGAGACGCACACAGCTGTTAAATCACATAAATAGACTCTACTTTGTATACTATAACAAGCAGCTATAGACAAAATTCCTTGTCAGTGTTTAATGTAAATGTAATTAATTATCAAGTAACTCTTAAATGAAAATTTGAAACTTCTTGTATAATAAAGAATTTTTTGCCTCTTTTCTAGAAATCATCCCCAAACTAAAAGGACAATAACAGCAACAACAATGACCAGAAACACAATATTCAATAAATCTAGAAGTACTAAGCATGAACCACATTAAAAATAAAATTGAGAAAGTATTAAAGGTAGCAATGAGGAGAGCGGATAAAGCTAAGTTTCATAACTGGGTGAGAAATGGGGGGGAAATGAATATGAAGTGATTTTCCACAGAACGTCAGGAAGACTCAGGCATTAGAATCCCAAATACTTCAGAATGTGTGAGTGATTCCGTGAGGACAAAATATAAAAACACTATTTGAATGTCAGAAAAAAAGGATAATTTAGATTTTCCCCATATCCAGATGTCCTCTCTTATCTCTCACTGCCAATAATGAAACCTCTCTATCCTCAACCCCATGACAGATAAAATTTATTCTCTGCAATGCGTGAAATACCATATGGAAAACAGGGAATGAAGTACAAGTCTTCATATGGAAAGATGGAACTCTCAGTTCCTACCACATCCAGTTGCAAAATGCTACAAGCCAAGTTAATAAGCACAGCCAGATATTGGAAGATTGTTCTCTGAAGCTACACACCTACTGCCAAGATAATATACAGGCATTGCCACTTACAGGTCCCAAAGTGCAAAAAAGTCAGCTGACCAGATGATGGTCATAGCAAACCCCATGATGCAATAAAACACAAAAGCTTAACAGAATTCACTTTTAGACATGAATTAACAACAAAACATCACTAGACATTTCCAGAAAGAATCCAACATGAAAGAAAGAAACAAAAAAAAGGAAGAGAAAAAAAAAAGTCCAGAGGAAATATAGACAATTTAAGGAGGAGAAAAAAATTTCTTGAAACAATATGTTTAGTAGCATTAATATGTTTAGTGGCATTACAAATACTGCACCCATCAGACAAGACCAGGAGAGTTTCAAAAGGAATCATGTAAGAACAAGCATGGGTATTTGGAAATTAATGCTATGATAGTTGAAATAAAATATCCAACAGAATAATCTGAATATTAAAATGATGAAATATTCTAAAGATAGTATAAATTATGGTTAGAGCAACTGAAGTGAACAGATAATAAAATTATTTACTTGAGGACCAGCTTATGAATAATTGGCATCCCAGAAAAATAAAATCATGTAGGGAGACAATTATTAAAGAAATAATCAAGAACATTTATCAGAAGTGGAAGATATTAATATCCAGATAGAAATAGCCCTCTGAGTGCCTTTCAGGCAGGAACAAAATCACATTATTGTGAAATTCAGTACCCCTTAGGGTACCGAATTCCTTAGGTACCGAAATCCTTAGATTTTGGAAAAGACTCTAAAAGCTAGAAAGAAGGTGTAGGTCATTTGAAAGGAGTCGGGAATAAAGATTTTAGCAGACTTCCCAAGAGCAACATTATATGTAGGAAACAATGGGGCAATGCCTTCATATGTCTGGATAAAAATAATTTTAACAAGGAATTCTAGATTCAGCCACACTACCAATCAAAGATTACTGTAGTGTGGTTACTAGCAGAGATAGACGTGTTAGACAGGAAACAGCACATTTAAATATACTGTCCCATATCTTTTCAGTTAGTTTCCTAGTTCTGAAACTAGATCAGTTCAGTTATAAACAGCTGTTTTCTGTATCAGGAGGTGGCATGCAAATAGGTTATGTCTCTTTAGTTATAGAGGAGGAAGGTGGTGGCAATCTGACACATTTTTGCCACCTATGTTATAAGGAATAAGCTCAAGCTTGCTTGGCCTCAGTTAACAGGTAGTAGCAATTTCATTGAGTGCAAGACAGAAAAGTGGAGGGAACATCTGAAAGCATTAGTTTTGGTACTTGCATCCCACAAAGAAAAAATCAGGATTTAGTTCAAACTGTAGAAAATAATAAAAACTCAAGAACACCGTAAAAAAAAAAAAAAAAAGGGTGATTGTAGAATAGACATTTTAAATATACAATTATTCAAAAAATATTTACTCTGAATGTATTCCTTATCAGGAATCTATTGGATTATGTGTGTCAACAAGTAGAAGAAAATAACACACAAAGAATAAGACCTGATATTATGTTAACGGGGAATCTAGCACAGAAGATAAATAGTTCCCAAGATGAGGGTGAAAGGAAGTCCTACGATGTCAAGTGCGCAGCAGTACTAGGGGGCACCCAATAACAAACAGAGCAGTAAGACTGGTGTCTCTAGGGGGAATGTATCCATAAAGAAAAATAGAAATGACGTGTTTTTTTTGCATGCCAAACTGTATGAAAAAATATGTTGAATGGCATCTTACAGAGCTATCTTATTACATGAAAGACTTTCTGATAAAACTCTGAAAATTCAGAAATTATAACAAAAATGTTGTCTAAGAAAAGAAGTACTACTTAGTATTAGTACACTATTTGGCTCAGAAGTTAACAATGCTTGCACAGTCATAAGAACGAAAATATAAGTATTTAACTGAAATTAAGGAATAATTACAGTCATAGGACAGAGTAAGGAAACTGTTAATAAAATATTCATCTGCCATAACAGGAAGTTGATGGATACTTTCCAGAATTGAAGACTAAAGAGAGAAAAGTATATACCCATTAATTAGAAATACAGAGATAGGAAGGGCGCAGTGGCTCACGCCTGTAATCTCAGCACTTTGGGAGGCCGAGGCGGGAGAATCACGAGGTCAGGAGATCGAGACCATCCTGGCCAACATGGTGAAACCCCGTCTCTACTAAAAACACAAAAATTAGCCGGGCGTGATGGCGCGCGCCTGTAGTCCCAGCTACTCGGGAGGCTGAGGCAGGAGAATTGCTTGAACCCGGGAGGCGGAGGCTGCAGGGAGCTGAGATTGCGCCACTGCATTCCAACCTGGGTGACAGAGCAAGATTCCATCTTGAAAAAAAAAAGAATAATAGTAATACAGAGATAAATACCTAAAGAAACAGCTAAAATAACTGAAAGTGGTAGTATTTGGGGAATGGAATGAGGTAAGGAGAAGCAAGTTAAAGGAAATGGTGATTTTTATTATAAATATTTAGCATCATTTGACTTTAAAAAATTTTCTCACGTAAAATTGTTTATTAAAATTTTAAAAATGTAAATGCTCACTACTATTTGAAAATATTGTATGGAAATAGATTGAGTTGATACAACAGAGGGATGTGGAAGAAGAAGTGAGGGAAATACGAGCTAAAAAATGATATCGGGGAAGCATTATTCATTTAGAGAGAAGAACATATTAATAAGAAGAGGAATTAAATTTATCAAGACAATAACTACTGAGGAGCAGATTGAATGGAAGAGGAATTATCCTTTATTTTCAATACTTAAGAGAGATCTTTCAGAGACAAGAGTATCCAATCTCAAATTTACTCTCCACGTATTCCTTATCAGGAAGCTATTGGATTATGTGTGTCAACAAGTAGAAGAAAATAACACATAAAGAATAAGACCTGATATTATGTTAACGGGAGCCAATAAATGACCCTAGCAACTGAAGTGGGTGTGGGGGAGTGGAGGAGGTTATGTTTGAGCCTGTGATGGTAGAATTGAGAAAGCACTGAAACATGTAAATTTTAAATTCATGTAATTTAAAATTTTTAAATTAATATCACCTAGCTACTTAGTGCTTAAAATATTTTTTTCTCTGTTTATTCTCATTCATTCATTTAAATCATTTGGCATATATTGTTTTACCAGATCTTATGTGATAGAAACCATTATAGATACTGAAGACATAGTAGGAAGCAAAAATAGGCACAGGCCTTCCCTACATGAACCTTATGATTTAGCAGAAAAGGCAGACATTAATTAAATAGTCAACCAAACAAATGTAAAGTTGCAAAATAAGAGAAGTATAATGAAGAAAAACTTGGTTCTTGGTTTTATATTTTCACACAACAAAGGGACCAAACCTAAACTGGTCTTCTGTATATACAATCTGGAACTTTTAATTTGGTGTATTCACTGTAACTAGAGTCTTTTCATAAAACAAATCTGTCTATTCTCCCATCTCAGGGCCTTGGTTCATGACATTACCTCTCCAGGGAATCCTCCACTCCTCCTCAACTAGTTAAATACTGTTTATATTTTAAGTGTTAGATTATGGGGTATATTCTCAAAAAGAAAACATCTTTTGACTGACTACTATCCTTACCCCTGTGTAGCTGTCCAGGTAATAGACCTGAATGGTTTGAATTTACTCAATATGAATTAAATGTTTATGCTTTCCCCAAATTCATATGCTAAAAATAATAACCCTTAAATTCATGGTATTAAAAAGTATTAGGAGGCCTTTGGGAGGTGATTAGGCCATGAGGGTAGAGCCTTCATGAATGGGATCAGTGACCTTATAAGAAAAGACAGGAGAGTTTCTTGTCCCTTTTGCCATGGGAGGATACAATAAGAAGAAAGGAAGAAAAGAAAGCATATTTTTCTTTTGGAACTCAAAAAAATAATTCTAATCTAAATCCTGAAAGTGGAAAAGGGTATAAAGACTTAAGAAAATGAATAGTATAGTGAGTTACATCAGCAAAATAGCAGGGTAAAAATGGACGTACAGAATACTCCACTGAACAACAAGAGAATACACATTTGGCTCAAGTACACATGTAATATTCTCTGTGATAGATCACAGATTATGCCACAAAACAGGTCTCAATGAATTTTAAAATACTGAAATCATACAAAGTATCTTTTCTGACTACAGTGAAATGAAGTCGGACACCAATAAAAGAATGAAAACTGAAAAATTCACAAATACATTTAAATAAAACCACAGACTCTTAAAGAGTCAATGAGTCAAAAAAGAGATCATAAGGAAAATTAGAAATTACTTCGAGATGAATGACAACAAACACACAACATACTACAATTTACGAATGCAGTGAAGATAATATTCAGGAAGAAATTTACAGCTACAATGCTTACTTTAAAGATTACAGATCTCAAATCAATAACTTATATTTATATTTAGAGAAACTAGAAAAAGAAGACAAAACTAAATCCAAAGCTAGCAGAAGGAAAAACAATTTAAATTTTCATAATTAATATTTTAAAATATAATCAGTATAATAGTACTTAACAGTATAATAAATAAAATAGATAAATAGAATGACAAAGGCAAAAAAAGAAGACTCAAATAACTAAAGTCACAAAAAATGGGGACATTACTACCATCCTTACAGAAAGAGAAAATATATCCTAGAATACTATGAACAATTGTATACCAACAAATTACATAATCTATGTGAAATGAACAAAGTCCTAGAAACACACTAATTACGAAAATTGACTCAATTTCAAATAAAAAAATCTCAACAAGCCTATAACAAATATGAGACTGAATCAGTAATGAAATACTTCCTAATGAATAAGATCCTAGGCCAGGTGGCTTTTCTGGTGAATTATTCCAAATACTTAAATAAGAAGTAACATCAGTCCATCTTAAGCTATTCCAAAAAATTGAATAAGATGGAACACTTTTTAACTCATTCTATAAGACCAGCATTATTCTGATACAAAATCTAAAGACATCACAAGAAAATAAAATTACAAAAAATGTATTATTAATATTAATGCAAAAACCCTCAACATTATTCCAGCAGACCCAATCCAACCTCACATTAAAAACCTTATTTACCACGACAAAGTGATACTTATTCCAGGAATGTTAGGGTGGTTCAACATAAGAAATCAATCAATATAGTATTAGTAAATTACATTGATATAATAACAACAAACACAAAAATTATTATCTCAACTGATGCAGAAAAGACATTTGACATAGCAAACACCCTTTCATGGTAAAAACACTCAGAAAAAAATAAGAATAGAAGGGAACTTCCTCAAATTGATAAAGTGCGTTTATGAAAAATTCACTGCTAAGAACATACTCAGTAGTAAAAGAATGAAAACATTCCCTTTAAGATCAGAAATAAGACAAGGACGCTTGTTTCACCATTGCTATTCAACATTGTACTGTAAGTTGTAGCCAGTACAATAAAAAGAAATGAAAGGCATCCATGTTATAAAAGAGGAATCGTAACTATATAATCTCACACATATATGGTCCTATTTATGGTCCTATATACAGAAAATCCCCCCAAATCCACAAGAAAGATATGAAGGCTAATAAATGAATTCATGAATGTTACAACAAGCAGGATAAACACTTTAAGATCATTTTTTTTAAAGACACCAGCAATGAGCCATCTGGAAAGGAAACTCAGAAAGCAATTCCACTTTCAATAGTATCTAGAAGAATAAAATACAAAGGAATAAATAAAACTATGGTGAGAAATGAGTTATACACTGTAAACTACAAAACTTGGCTGAAAGAAATGGAGGAATTGAATAAACTAAAATACATCCTGTGTTCATGTATAAGATTGATATTGCTAAGTTGTCAGTACTACACAAAGTATTCTAGAGATTCAGTGCATGTCCATCAAAATTCCAGAAGCCTTTTTTTCTACAGAATTGGAAATGCTGAAAATTCTGAAATTCATATGGAATTGCAAGCGACCCTAACTTGAAAAACTAACTTCTAAAAAAGAAAAGTTGGAGGATTAACACTTCACAATTTCAAAACATACTATAAAACTATAGTAATAAAGATAGTACTTGCATAAGTATGTACATATAGAACAATGGAATAGAATTGAGATTCCAGAAATAAATCCATAAGTTCATGGCCAGTTGATTATTTATAAGCATGTCAAGCGCATTCAATGGGGAAATATGTTTTTTTTAATAAATATTTCTGAGACAACTGAATATCCACATGCAATGGATTTAAGTTGGACTACTACCTCACAACATATACAATCCTTAAATGAAAGTGCATCAACATCTTAAATATAAGAACTAAGATCATAACTAACCTCTAGATTTTCATGAGTGGGATTTTTGCATATAGCTAGATGACACCAAAAACATGAGAAATAATAAAATAAATAGATAGAATCCAGCAAATTAAAACATTTTGCTTCAAAGGACTTTATCATAAATAAAAAAAGACTTAAAGAAGAGAGAATGGCCAGGCATGGGTGACTCACGCCTGAATCCAGTACTTTTGGAGGCCCAAGGTGGCGGATCACGAGGTCAGGAGTTCGAGACCAGCCCGTCTAATAGTGAAACCCGTCTCACTAAAAATACAAAATTAGCCCGGCGGGGTGGCGCATGTCTTAACCCAGCTAGTCAGGAGGCTGAGGCAGAAATGCTTGAACCGTGGAGTCCAAGGTAGTACCAAGATCGCACCACTGTACTCCACCTAGCGACAGGTGAGAATGCGCAAAAAAAAAAAAAAAAAAAAAAAAAAAAAAAAAATAATATAATTAAAATAATATAATAATAAGATAATAACAATAATAAAAAGGGAAAGAGAAAGAATGGGAGAAAATATTTGCAAACCATGTATCATATAAGTGTTTAATATCCATAATGTACAAAGAACTACAGCTCAACAACAACAAAAAGCAGGAACTGAACTTAAAAATGGGCAAAAGAACTTAAATAGAACTCTTTCTAAATAATATATACAAATAATCACTAAGCACATGAAAAGATACTCACCATCGTTAGTCACTACGAAAATGCAAACTAAATCCACGAGGATATATGCATTCATACGCACTAGCATGATTATAACGAAAAAAAACAGGTGTTGGTGGGGAGCAGATAAATTAAAATTCTCATATATTGCTGGTGGGAATGTAGAATGGTGCTGCTGCTGTAGAGAACAGTTTGGAATTTTTTAAAAAACTAAAGATAGAATGACTACATGATCCAGCATTTTCATTCGTTGGTATATACCCGTTAAAATCTTAATGACTCAAAGAGATATTTTTATACCAATGTTTATTGCAGTATTATTCACAATAGCCACACATTGTAAAGAACCCTAGAGTACATCAATACATCAATGAAGAAACATAAGCTGGTATATACATGCAATGGTATATTATTCAGTCACCAAAAGGAATGGCATTCTGATACATGTGACAACATGGATGAATCTTGAAAATATGTGCTAAGGAAAGAAGCTAGATATAAAGAGACAAATATTTTATGATTGCAGGTATATGAAATATCTAGAATAGGCAAGTTCATAGAGATAGGAAGTAGATTAGTGGTTTACCAGCAGCTGAATGAAGAAAGGAATGGGAAGTTTATTGCTTAATGGTTACAGAGCTTCTGTTTGGGATGAAAATATTTTGGAAATAGATAATGGTGATGGTAATACAGCATTGTGAATGTGATTAGTGCCACTAAAAATGACTAAAATAGCATATATAAATATTTTCTGTAATAAAAATACATATAAATTTATATGTATATATAAAGTGACCATATATATATGGTATTGTATTATATATGTGTGTGTGTATATATATATTTACACAAATTAATAAGAGCTATTGAGGACTAAAGGACATTAGGTAAAGACTAAAGACATCTAAAGAAAATATGGACTTTGGTTAATAATAATGTATGAATATTGGTTCACTAATTGTTACAAATGAGCCTACAAATGTCAGATGATGCTAATGAAGGTAATTAGATGTGCTATATGGAAACTCTCTGTACCATCTTTGCGATTTTTTTTTGAAAATCTAAAATTATTGTGTAATAAAAATTTTTAAATAATAGTACAATGGGGAGAGTGTGGAAATTTTAAAACAAAATAATTTTTTTCCAGGACAGACACAGAAATACAGATATGCAAAACATAAAGTCCATAAATAGAACAGTTTTCAAATAGCATGATGCATGTCATAATAAAAACAACCATTTCCTGAGTATCTTTTATGTCAGAAATTTTATTTACATAATTCTGTCCTCTCAATGATCTTGCAAATCAAGTATTATATGTTCAAAATTTATAGACAAGTAGGTGAGTGAGATTAAATAACCTAGCCAACACAGCACAGTTTGTTGTAACAGAACACAGATCTGAAACCAACTTCATACAATTGTAAAAGCTGTGAACTGTAAGAACTTTTAGAATTACTAGTAGGCAGCCATGTAACCAATAACCATGTCATTGCCTTGCAGTTGCAATAACACACGTGGAATAGAAACAGTTCATCAAATTATCGAAAATCAAACAAAACTAATTAGAAAATTTATCCTATTTGTGCAGAAATGTTTTATCTTTGAAGCAATAGAAATTCAAAAGCATAGAATTGTCATATTTGAATATAAAATTAATTTTTTTATAAAATAAGACTAAACTAGAAATTGTGAAAAGTATTTGCACTTCTTATAACACAGGATTTGTATCCATAATATATAAATAATCT
>NW_016808088.1:111656-113416 GCF_001698545.2 Rhinopithecus bieti
TTAGATGAAGTCTTGCTCTCTCACTCAGGCTGGAGTGCAGTGGCGAGATCTCCGCTCACTGCAAGCTCCGCCTCCCGGGTTCACGCCATTTTCCTGCCTCAGCCTACCTCCGGAGCAGCTGGGACCACAGGAGCCCGTCACCATGCCCGGCTAATTTTTTGTATTTTAGTAGAGACAGGGGTTCAACGTGTTAGCCAGGATGGTCTCGATCTCCTGACCTCGTGATCTGTCCGTCTTGGCCTCCCAAAATGCCGGGATTACAGGCGTGAGCCACCTCTCCTGGCTTATAAGCATTTTTTTACATTTTAAAACTTTTGGGTAAAACTAAGACTCAAACAAATACACACGTTAGCCTAGGCCTACACAGCTAGCCCAACATCTCCACATTCCCTACCCCTGTCCCTATAATCTCTGATAACTAACATTATACTCTCTGCTTTCATGAATTTAACTTTGTTAGATTTAACACATAAGTGAGATCGTGCAGTCTTTGCCTTTCCGTGCGTGGCTTATTTCACTCAATATAATGTTCCACAGGTTTATCCATGTTGTCAAAATAACAGCATTTTCTATTTTTTAAATGCTGAATAGTATTCCACTGTGTATATATACCACCTTTTCTTTATCAGTTTATCCATTGGTGGACACTGAGGTTAATTCTATACCTTGGCTATTGTGAATAATGCTGCAATGAATATGACAGCGCAGATATCTCTTCAAGATACTGATATCTCTTCAAGATACTGATTTCATTTCCTTTGGATATATGCCCAGAATTTGGATTGTTGGACCATACGGTAGTTCTATTTCAGATTTTAAGGAACTACCATACTTTTTTCCGTGACTGTACTGATTTACATTCCCACCAACAGTGTACAAGGGTTGCCTTTTCTCTCTCCACATCTTCCACAACACTTAATATATTTCATCTTTTGATAATGACCATTAAATAATATCTTAATGTAAGTTATTTACGGCTTATAAAAGATAGAAAGTATGTTTAAGGAATGGGAGTTTCACGTTTTCAAATCAGATAAGTTGGTTACTTTTGATTTATATTTTAAAACTGTTAGCAAGACACAGAATGACATGAAGTCCTTCATTTGGGAATTAGAAACAAACCATGTTCCGATACTCTTCAGAAATTATCATCTCCCAAATTAAAGGAACCATTTCAGTCCTGCTTGTTTGCAAAATGAAACTTCTACAATAATGCTGCTATGATCACACCTTTGAATCAGGACAAATGTTTGAGTATGACTATTAGCTATGGCGTTCTGATAATACAAAAGTTATAAAGACAGAATTTTACAACCCTGGTCTTCAGATTTCTTTTGTAATCTTTGTACATTCTTACATTATTATTTCTAATCATTCTACTTCAGTTGTGCACTCCAGCATTCAAGACATTCAGTATTAGAGTGTATAGTCATCCCAAAATGTAAAGTAAAACTCGGAGAAAATCTTAACAGAAACAGTGATGATTCAAATTCTAAAATATATGACGTTATCCATTTATCCAGGTTTGAAAAAAAGTATAGTTTTCATTATTAGGTTACAAACAGATCAAGATTTGTGTTCATACTAATGTTGCCCTCATTTCCATTTATATTAAACTGGTATTTGTTTTTTAAAGGAGGCACATGAATGAACAGAGCCTTTCCCAATCTCTGTTTGTTCAGCTTGTAACATGCACGATAGCAAATTCAATCTTGTTAAGAGGCTTATTTCTCCATTGTAGAACTTACTTGCACTGCAAG
>NW_016808089.1:0-5835 GCF_001698545.2 Rhinopithecus bieti
AAAAAGAGGATACAACCCTTCACAGCAGCAGTGTTGCCTTTAGAGACACAGTCTCCCTGATTTCCCTGTTACACCCCACTGAGTCAAAGGCAGGCTGCAGAAGGCAGCATGGCTCTTCCCCAGCTAGGTCAGGAGTATAGGGAAAAGCACGCCCTCTCTTATGATCAAGGGTGTGCTCAGTCACTGAGCCTGCCAACCTTGTCATGGGATAGCAATTGAAATAGCCAGGGGAAAAACCAACAGACTTTGCCACGGTGGGTAAATTTTGGGGCATCTGAAGGTAGGAAGTGAGAGGGTGGGCAGAAGCCACTGGGCTAGTAGAGAGATACCTAGTTTCTTTCTAATGGCATCTTCTACTAGATCGTGTGACCTTGGGCAATTGACTTCCCTTCTTCACACTCAAATTTCTCCTCAGTCCTCTTCAAGGTTTAACTAGAACACAGATTAAAATCACTTCCAGCCTGAACACACTAGGATTCTGATTTTAAGTCCACTTAAGGGGAAAACAGTTTGCATATTTATACTCGTAGTCTCCAGGTTAGTGAGTAACTAAGCTCCTCTCTATTGTTCAGAGCCTTTGAAAGTATTGCTGAATTGGCTCTCTGGAAGTATAGAAAAACAAACCCACGTGCATCTACAAATGGCCATTCTTGAATAAGAAACTCCCATTTACACGATTAGCCTTGAGAATGTAGATAGAAGTTTAAGCAAAACTGTCCTTCAAGTCTGTGTAGCCTGTCCTTCCTCCTCCAGACTGTCTTTGATTACAGTGATTCCTGTCTCTCTGTATGTAGCCCTCATGAGTTCTTCCTTGCATACGCATTTTGAGGGGAAAACACTTTCTTTGTCAAGTTTTCCTCACATAACCTCCCTTACCTCTACATTTTCCCTGTGCTTTAAAACAACCACAATAGCTACAAGAAGAGACTTCAGTATGCAAAAATGAGCTTTGTCCCTGGGGGATGAACTAAGGGTTAAATTAAAGGGACAGCTGTCTATACAGCTGGCTAGGCAGCATTTGGGCCAGCTGCCTCTCACTTTTATTCCTTCCCAATTTTTGTCTCCCTTCCACCCTTCTGGCCAGGGCTGCTGAGCAACAAACTGCTCAGAGCTCCTGGGCATTTTCAAGTAGGAAGCTGGAGCTGAGGTAACCTAACTTCCTCATGTCTTAACTTTCCCCAGACAAAATATGTTTAAGCCTCAAATTTGGAACTGGAAAGGAAATCTAAAATGTACAAACTACTTTTTCACTTGCAGATAATCACCCTTTCCTTCTTCGAAATCTTCTGGCCTTGTTTAAAATCAATCTTTTGCTCTTAGCACTTTTCTTTTCCCTCGAACTATAGTTGTTTTGTTTTGGTTTTTAGCAGCACTTTTGAGGAACTCCTTTTTTAAAGGCAAGAGGGACTATGTGTTACTCTGGGTGAGTCACTGTTCTTTAGTCGATGCTGGTGAGAATCTCAAAGATTGACAAAGATTGCCAAGGGTGGCTGCAGTCCAGCACCCAAATGCTCACATAATTTGCCCCGTTTCCATTTTATGGTGAAAACAATCAAGGACAAGAGGAGGAGGGGATTTATGAGAATAAATAAGATACTGTCTTACAGCCAAAGCAACATTCAGATTCTCAGCTGGCAGAGGAATTCTTGAGACTGATCTGTAGTGAAAGCATGAGCAAACTGCTAAATGGAATGCAAAGAGAACCCTGGGCTTAATCTTCGTTCCAGGCAGTCTACAGAGGCGTCTCAGAGCAGTACTATTCCTGGAAGGCAAAGTGCTTACCCACGCACTGCCCCGCCCCCAGCGTGAGAAATTCAGGGCTCCATAACTGTGCCAGCACCCTGGCTCTTATTTCCGCAGTCCAGTTGCTTTGGTGAATTAGGAGTATACACTGCCTATCCATGAAAGGGCAACTCTGAAAGCGATTTATAAACTGTAAAGTACTAGGAGACGTCAGGTGGCCCTGTCACTCACCCATTTCTATTGTACACTGCACTCCTTCAGTTGTCTTTTACCATTATTGGACAAAAACCACAGAATTTTGTGGTGAGAGGTCAGGCCCTGCATATAATCAATCATGCACAAGTCCCAAGGGATAGAAGCATAAATCGGCCTTAATTCTGGATTTCCCCGTCTACACATGGAGAGAATTTGCCAGTCAGCGACCTCACAAAGACATCATAGAATGGTCAAGAAATGACCCTAAGAAAGCTCTTGGTCGGGGATTGCTTTAAAGCCTTTTGAAGGAAAACTCTCCATTCCAAAATGCCATTATTATTTCTGCATTGAAGTAAAAGCCCTTGTGTTTATATAGCCTTTGATTCTGATGTCAAATATCTGATGACTCCCCACAACTCTGCTCTGAAGTAAAGAGAAGGCAGTCATGCTGGAGTCTCTGTATCCAGTGGCAGGGCTCTGCACAGAGTGACTGGACTGGGAAGATCAAAGAGCCAAGCCCCATCCACTTTGCAGGGTGGGTCAACCTTGGGCCATATTAAAGGACTTCTACCTCTGGTTAGTACCTCCCCTAGGCTCTACATTTAGTAAACAAAGGAACTCGAAATTTGTGATGAAATTAAATAAAAAAACAAGAACTTCATCATTACATTCATCCATCTGCCCATTGTTTATTTTGAGTGTGTGCTTAACAGCACTTTCCAGAACAAAGTAATCCCTAAGTAGAGACAAAGACGCCTCTAATACCAGGGCATTGGGGAGTGGGGGGTGTTACATTCCTTCCCTCCCCATCCTCCTTTTCCCAGAGCCCATCCAGCTGACAGGTGCCAGAAGGGAAGAAATGTTAGCAAATGTTAGTTTCCAACCCCAAAGAAGCTGTCACAAAAGGGAGACAGAACAAGGCAGCTCATAAAATCCTTCAACTGAGGGATGTAGCGAGACCTATCTAATTACATAAGATTAGAAACGGTTTAACTAGTTGAGAATGTGCTACGTGTGGAATGAAAGAAAATGACACCTCTGGCACCCTGTAATGATACTGTATTGGGAGGAAAGCACAAAGGGTTTGTTCACGCTATCAGGAACACCAGTTTTTCCTCATCCAACATTTTAGACACATCTGGTTTTAATATGGTGGTCTAAGTGAAGTAAGTTAACTTTTCACCCACTGTTCTGGCCCTCCTTTTCTTTCTTCACTGTACAATTCCGTTTGTGTTGGCATTGTCCCTCTCTCACCCATGCCTCCCAAGCTAACAGAGGTGGAAGAGGATTACACTGAGAAACTTTGCTTACCTCTGAGCTCTCCAGTATTTTACTGTTCAAATTGTACTAACAATGATGTGGAAGCAAGACTAGTCTTTGTTTCAGCTAAATTCAACAGATTTTAGCTTTGACCTTCTGCCTAATTTATTAAACTACCAACCCTGAATAAGAACTCCCTAAGCAATCAATGAGTCACAGAGCATTCCTGGATTTTGAAAATTTGGGAAAGATCATCTCCATTACTCTTAACTAGAATGCCCAGGAAATCTGGTATTTGTCCAACTGGTTTCTAGCTAACATAGTATTAATTGACAATTTTGTGCCTGTGTTAGCCAAAATAATAATAATTTTTTAAAAGTCTTTGGTGATTATATGCTGAAGAACTACAAGATAGGTGTATTTCCAATAAAGGTAGAACTTTCAAACTACAAAATGAGTTCCCTTCTACACATCTCTTTCAGAACAGAAAAAGGGTTTTATCCTCCCACACCCAGAGAAAAGATAGTAGAATTTTTCAAATGGCTACTATTAAATGCCAAAGTTTGGAATATTTTAGTGCTTTGATATAAATAATGTTTACTCATTTTTTCCCCTCTTTAGATTTGTGCCTCCCAGCACTTTTACAAACAGCAAATGTATAATTCTAAGCTAGTAGGTATTGTCGACTCTGAATACAGGGTACCATTTAAATTGTGCTCAACATTGACTCTTTTTGGAATCTTTTCCTGTGTTCTGAGTTCTCTCTGGAGTACAGATTGTAGTTGGAAGGAGAGGGGCATGAATGATCTCCAGGTCCTCTGAAAGATGTGAAGTCTTTCAGGTGGCTTCTGGTATATTTTTTCCTCCACCTGAAAGCAGTCCAATAGAGCACTTCTGTAGCTAATGCCTTAACCCCAAGAAGTGACTAATAGTGAGACATTTGTGCCACCTGGTAAGCTGGCAGGGGTGGATGGTTTAGGGCAAGTATAATATTCAGTGCCCGAAACATCACAAGGATGTCTGTCTGTGTAGAGTTGGTGCCTACTGTTGTGGCATGAAGGGAATAGCAATAATTGCCATCTATAGACTTGACCTAAGAGACGCACCGTTTTTACTACATTCAAAGTCAGCAGCCCTTTATTAAGCACATACTATGTGCAAAGCCTTGTTAATTTTCTATGAAGTTCTCTGTAATGTATTAATAGATTTCTTTTTCAAAGTGGTCAGGGAATTTCAGCAATCACTTACTGACTACTGCTATATGCAGGCGTTGTGTTGGGGATACCAATATGAATCAGAGGTGTGCCCTGATTTATGGAGCTCAGGGTAAAGTGTGAGAAAGAAAAAATTATGGTACAGTGTGAGAGTAGAGGTTCCTTGCAAAGAGCTTTGCGAATGTATAGGGGGAATGATTAATTCGCTCAGGAGGTGTCAGAAGGGTTCACAAAGGAGATGATATTTGAGCTGTTTCTTAAAGAGAGGGTAGGATTTCACCAGGCAGACAGGAGAGGGGGAAGAGAATTCCAAGCAGAGGGAACAGTGTGTGCAAAAGCTCATTAAAGCATTTAGAGAGTTCTTTTTGCCATCACTTGAGAAGGCAAATATAAGTTGTACTAATGTTGAGTTTGAATTTTTTCCTCATGATTACATTGCCATTTTTAAATACAGGACATGATATTTTAAGGCAATGACAAGAAAAGGCCTGATACATTTGAAAGCTCTCCATATTAAGCTGTGATGCTTTATCTAGTGCCTTGCACATATAGCAGGCCCTCAATAAATGCTTACTGAATGATGAGTCCCCTATCTCTTTCCATTTATAAATTACTGCACTGTCAAGGATCAGCTTACAAAGCAAAACTTCTGCCTGTGAGTTAGGAATGGGTATTCAGAGTTCTGCTTTCTGTCACCCCAACCTCCTCTGCTCTTGTGAAGAGTGACTCTGCCACCGGGCCTTAACTGTGTTGCTGAGAAGTGGGGAAAACTGCTCTTGCTTTGAGTCCTCAGTAACACAGATTCCTACATGGAGGGCCTCTATATCACTGAAATCCAGATAAGTGCCATTTGAACAGGACAGTCCTCATATTGATGACATAGGAGTTCACGTCCAAGGAACTTTAGTGATACTGGCTAATATAGGTACACCTCACATTTTAAATTTTATAGTACAGCCTAAATATGATTGATCAAACACTTTCTATGGCAATAATAAAGATATGAGTTGTCTGTGCTGAACAGCCTTGACAGCGAAATGTGGTACTGCCTGTTCTGTTTTTTAAGGAAGAGAAGATAAACTTTTATTATTTTTATAAATTATGCAATAACCTTTAGGGTAACAATAAATTTTTGCCTTGAAAATCACCAGGGAATAGATGACAGAGAATGCAGTTAGACATAAACCATTTGCAAATTATATGCAAGTACACTTGTAACCTTTTTATTGGGTGTCTGGATCCAGTCTTTGGGAAAATTCCCATCAGGGAATCTTGTTTCATTGTGACTCTAAAACATATTAAAAATATACTTCTTCAGTTCCAAACCTTGGCAGCTATGTGACTGGCTCTTTCAGGCCTAATAGCTAATAGCTACATTTTTCTGGTGGCCACTACACCAGGCCACAGAATGTGATGTCTTTCA
>NW_016808089.1:5851-12547 GCF_001698545.2 Rhinopithecus bieti
GAAGATAAACTTTTATTATTTTATAAATTATGCAATAACCTTTAGGGTAACAATAAATTTTGCCTTGAAAATCACCAGGGAATAGATGACAGAGAATGCAGTTAGACATAAACCATTTGCAAATTATATGCAAGTACACTTGTAACCTTTTATTGGGTGTCTGGATCCAGTCTTTGGGAAAATTCCCATCAGGGAATCTTGTTTCATTGTGACTCTAAAACATATTAAAATATACTTCTTCAGTTCCAAACCTTGGCAGCTATGTGACTGGCTCTTTCAGGCCTAATAGCTAATAGCTACATTTTTCTGGTGGCCACTACACCAGGCCACAGAATGTGATGTCTTTCATCCTCTGAGCTACACTGGGAATTTATCATTCCGCAAATAGTCATTGAGTGCTTCCTTGAGCCAAGCACAGTGCTAGCTTCAGTGTGCCTGAAGCAAATAAAATAGCTACACACTATAGGGTGACTATAATTAACAACAATTTCTTACATATTTTCAAATAGCTAGAAGAGTGCATTTTGAATGTTCTAATACGAAGAAATATAATAAATGTTTGATGTGATGGATATGCTAATTATCCTGATTTGATCATTATACATTATATGCATGTATCAAAATATCATACTGTTAATGGGTACAAAAATATAGTTAGAGGCAGTGAATAAGATCTGGCTATCGAATTAGCACAACAGGGTGACTATAGTCAGCAATGATTTGATGCACATTTTAGAACAACTGAGGGAATACAACTGGAATGTTCATAACACAAAGACATGATGAATGCTTGAGGTGATGGATATGCCATTTACCCTAATGTGATTATTACACATGTATGCCTGTATCAAAATATCTCATGTACTTCATAAATATGTGTATATACTATATACCCATAAAAATTAAAAATTTTAAAAAAATAAGGGAAAAAAGAAATATCACACTGTACCCATAAATATGTATAGTTATTGTCAATTAAAATAATAATAAAATAAGGCAATTTACCCTGCCCCCCATGGTACCCTCAGCCTGCTAAAATAGCTCATAATCTCCTTTTGGGTCATGCTCCCTTTTGAAAATCTGATTCTGACTAATCTTATATTACTTAAATATTAGGGTGGCAGCTCCCTGTCTCCCTAAAGAAAGCCAAGAACTTTTGTCCCTAGAACATGGGATCTTGTTAAATCCAGTATAGGAAGTCATTCTTCCTAGGGGTTAAGCTTTGTTCTCTTTTGGAGCCTGTTGCAGGATAAAAAGAACATGAGCTTTTGAGCCAAGCAATTTGGGGATCTGATCCTTTAACTAGAAATGTAATCTTGAGTAATTTCGCCAGTCTCTCGGAAACTCAGTTTCCTCATCCCTAAAATGGCGATCCTCATTATCCACTTTGCAAGGTGGCTGTGAAGATTGAACGCTTCTGTGTGTACAAAGCACCTCTCATGAGGTCAGTGTTCTTATCAGGGCTAGTAAGTGAGAAAGCTATATTTTGAACCCAGATCTTTCTGACTCAAAAACCTAGGCTCTCTGCTTCCTCACAAAGCCTTTGAAAATACCGGATCATATTTAAGCCTCACCAAAACTCCATAATGGAGGGAAGAAACAACACAGCTAAAGATGCTAATTTGTTTACAGACACTTAGGACATCTGTGACAAAGCTAACACCAACTCCAGAGACTCAGTATCCTTTTCTAGCTATGAATACTCAGCGCGTCTCCCTGTGCAGTTGTGTCCATTCCTTTCATATGCGTTTATTGCCTACCACTGTGTGCCTGACTTGATTTAGGTGCTTCTGGTGATTTAAGAGGCATGATCCATGACTCCTAGGAACTTATAGACTAGTGGAAAGGCAAAAGCTGCACCTGACAACCAATTAGAGAAAAATTACACAAGACAGTGCATAAGCAAGTATTAATAATGTAGCTAAAACGAATTGTATTAGTCAGCTCAGGCAGCCATAACAAAATACCATAAACCTGATGGCTTAAACAACAGAAATTTATTTTCTCACAAATCTGGAGGCTGGAAGTCCAAGATCAAGGCACCAGCATGGTCAGTTTCTTATGAGGGTGCACCTCATGATTTGCAGACAGCCACCTTCCTGCCACATTCTCACATGGCCTTTCCTTGGTGTGTTTGCAGAGAGAAAACTCAAGAGATCTCTCTGGTGTCTCTTCTTATAAGGACACTAATTTTATCAGATCAGCTACCCGCTTCACCATGACCTTATTTTACCTTAATTACTTCCTTGCTTCAAATACAGCCACATTAGGGGTTAGGGCTTCAACATGTGAATTGGGGTAGGAAGACACACAATTCATTCCATAGCTGTGTGTGTGTGTGTGTGTGTGTGTGTGTGTGTGTGTGTGTCTGTGTGTGTGTAATCACTCTGGCATTTGTATAGACAAAGAATTACAGAGAGATACCAAGAGAACTAGAAAGACCAGTTAGGAGGCCTTTATGGTCCTCTAGATTCTAGATGCATTTTGGAGGTAGACCAACCAGGCTTGCTGATGAAGTAGATATAGGAGTGAAGGAGAGCAAAGGCTTACCAAAGACCCCAAGGCTCTTTCTTGGGCAAGTGGGTAAATGGTTGATTGATAAAGGGAACATTGAGGGAGGAGTTGGGGTGGGACTTGGGGATCAGTGCAACTCAACTGGTATCCCTCCAGTCTTCCACTCATAATCCATCCTTCATATCAGTTATTTTTTAACAATTCAACTTTAATCATGTTATCTACCTGCTTCAAACACACACACACACACCCTCCCAGAACTTATAGGTCTGAAATTCTTAGCGGAGAACACAAGATCCTTCTAGATTGGGCCCTAATCTGTTTTTTCCACTATGCTATCCCTACTCCTGCCCTAAACCCTAATTCCAGCTATGCCTTTGACCAAGGTACTTCTTCTACTAGGAATGTCTCTCCTCCTGCTTGCCTGCTGGATGAAGTCCTACTCTTCCTTCAAATTCCAATCTCCATGTCATCTGTCTGTGAAGTCCTCCCTGGCCACCCCTCCGCTCCATAGTTTATCACTCCTTTCCCTGCAATCCTATAATATCTGACACATATAGTAACTTGAGACCTTATTATATTGTATTGTAATTCATTTGCTCATCTGTCTCCTCAACTATACTAAATTCAAGGGCAAAAACTGTCTGATCTTCCCCTCCATCCCTAATTCCTACCACAGTCCCTGGAAACAAGCAGGTACTCAGAAAGAAGAAGTACAACAAGCACTCATGAAGTGATTACTATATGCCTGGCACTGTTTTAAGTGCTTTAGATGCATTATTTATCTGTATCCTCACAAGACAACAACTCCATTATTATCCCCATTTCATAGATGGCTTGCCCAAGTTGACAGAAAAATGAATAAGTGGCAAAGCCAGGATTCAGACCCAGGCAGGGTGGCTCTGAAGTCTGAGCTCTTCACCACTACCCTACACAACTTCTCTTGCCACCCCACTGTTTTCCTGTCTCTTATTTACTTGGAGCCTGGGAGCTGCTTTGATGATGACAGCAGGGAGTGAGGGAATTACTCTACTAAAACCAGAGGCTGCAGCAGGAAGAGAGCTACAGAAACCCACCCTGCTGGCCTCCATCTTTCCCTTTCCTCCTACTGCTAAACTCCTTAAGCCCGAGATAGCACATCCTTCTGCAGGGAGAGGAGCAGCCACCGGAGGAAGCCAAAGGATTTCCCTCTTTCCTCCAAGTCTCACTTTTCTACCCTACATGGCTGCCAGCTTTTCCCTGCCCCAACCATTTGTAGCCAAGGAACTAGGCTTAGCTAACCCGTGGGAACTCCAGTTCACTCGCAGGCTTAAATTGATTGTGTGCCCTGTAATATCCCCAGTGGGGCCTAGCTCATTGTGCTCTGCCTATTATTTCGTTTTGTTTTCTTTTGTTTTTTAGGAAGAGTAGAGTTTTCGGTTTTGATTCCCTCAAGAAAGAGAGGTCTCTGCTGTTCTACTCTGAACTAGAGCGAGTTCAGCTCCAGAGTGGAGCCCTCAGGCTAATATAGCAAATAGAGAAGGTGGCAATCAGGGCAACAACTGCACAGTTGTGTTCATTCTTCCACTTCGCATTCCCTCAGCATTTAGGGACTTGACTTTGTGCTGTTTTGCTTAGATTTTGAGAATGTTCCAAAGAGTGGAATGACACAGGGTAAAGGCAGGGTTCCTGAAGCCAGATACACCCAGGTTTGGAGTCCAGCTTCACCACTTACTAGCTGTGTGATGCAGGGAAGTTATTTAACCTGTGTCTTATCTGTTAGGTTCCTTATCTGTCATGGAGCTAATATAGTACCTGCCTCATAGAATGCTTGTTAGGATTTAATGAATTGATCCACATGAAATGCTTAGAACTGTACCTGGTTCATAAGTGCTCTGTAAACATTAGCTGATACTATTTTTTAAATATAGTATAGTAACAGAGAATATAACACACACACTTATTCCCACCATTCAGAATTAAAATGTGTTAAGATTTTATCTTATCTTTAAATCCTTAAAAAAAAATCATAGATAAAAGTTGAATATCCTGTGTCCTTCCTCCCCAGTCCTATTCTTCTCCCAGTACCCCCAGGGCATCCATTGTCATGAATTTGATGTGTATCTTTCCAGTTCATTCTCACCGTGATCAGAAACAAGATGTGGAATTTGCAGGCAATGATTTTTTTTAATTGGGACAAATAGTACCATACTGTACATATTGTTTTGCAATCTGCTTTTTTCATTCAATATTTTTTCTCCTTTTATCATTTTATTCAGTGAAGAAACATGCAATGTTGTTTCTAAGATCTGCCCACATACATCCATTTCAGGCCATTAAACCGCTTTATAGTATCTCATCCTGTGGATATTCTGTGTTTTATTTAACCATCCACATCTTTATGGACATTTGGATTGGTCCTAATTCTTTGCCACCACAGTCCATTGCAATGAGCATTCTTACACTTGGTCCTTGGGCACATGTGCAAGTTTCTGTAGAACACAGACCTGCAAATGGAATTGCTGGATCATGGGGTCTGTGCCTTTTCAATTTTACTAGACACTGTGGACCTGGCAGAGGCAGTGGAGTACAGCAAGTAAGAGTGTGACTTGGGGTCTGATATATCTAACTTCAAATCCCATCTGTGTTACTCCCCAAACTGTGTGACTCAGCAATTCTTTGTGCCTCAGTTTCCCTACCTGTAAAATGAGGAGAAAGGTATATATTTCATAGGGTTGTTGTGTGGATTAAATGGGATAATGCATTTAAGGTACACTACTGACCAAAACATGGTAAGCTATTATTCTTCTTTACTATGTCTTATCACATATTTCCCCCTCAAATTTGAGAGTAGACCTTTTGTAAAGTGTAGATATGTGAATATAAAAAAATACTAGAAAGACATTCATCAAAATGTTAACCAGTATTGGAAATATGAGTGATCTTTTTTCTCTGTGCTTTTTTATTTTCCAAGTTTTTTGTTTGCTTGTTTTTTGGTTTTGGTTTTGGTTTTGAGATGAGGTCTTACTCTGAAGACAGGTTGGGGTGTAGTGGCGTGATCATAAGTCACTGTAGCCTTGACCTCCTGGGCTCAAGTTATCCTCTTGCCTCAGTCTCCCAAGCAGATGAGACTACAGTCATGTACCACCATGCCTGGTTAATTTTTTAATTGTTTGTAGAGACAAGATCTTGCTATGGTGCCCAGGTGATCTAAACCTGGTGGCCTCAAGTGATCCTCCTGCCTCGGCCTCCCAAAGTGCTGGGATTACAGGCATGAACCACTGCACCCAGCCTTTTCCAAGTTTCCTACAAATGAAATGTATTAACTTTGTAAATAAAAAACAAAATTGCAATAAATGCAATTTTTAATGGAAAAGAAAGTAAAGTAACTGAGATTTTTTTTTTTAAAAAGAGTTTTCTTTCTGGTGAGCAGGAGCTCTGCAAGAATAGTAAAAGAAGTCCTAAGAAATAGCTTTGTAAAAGTTGAAAAACAATGTAAATGTTTTCCAGTAGAAGATTGGCTACATATAATACATGTGAAAGAATCTCCAAGATAAGGTATCTGAATGAAAAGGGAATTACAGGACACTGTGTACAATGTGTTTTCTTATTGTATTAAAATGATATTTTTATGCTTACATATGCTGTCTGTCTCTTGAAAGAGTTACAAAAACACTGGCAAGGGAACTGGGTATCTAGGACACAGCAAGGACTTCATCTTTTACAAAATATCCTTTTCTGCCTTTGGAATTTTTAACTAAATACATATATTACTTACTCAAACTTTTTCAATACAATGGTTTTAAAGTAGTTTATGCTAGAATGTAACAGACTTTTTGCAATTATTGTCAGTATCTCCTCAACTACCTTTAATCTAGCATCCAAAGTTAGGGCAGGCAGACTAAACTGGGGCCCTTATTTGCCTTGGTGTCTGGCTCTAGAGTCTATCCTCTTACCAGCTATGTTGTATCCCCCCACCCCAATGCAAGAATGATTCAAAAGTTAACCAGGCACAGAAGGGTGGAAAGTGATTCCAGGAGAGCATAGCAGCCTGAGTAGAGTGGGTGCATGTGGGTTTCTGTCTGTGTGCAACTACAAACGATTGTGTAAAAATTGTAAGGTGGAAAATGGTAAGAGATGCAGCTGGAGAGGTGTTTGGAGGCCAAACTGTGGTGCCAACTCTTTTTTTTTTTTTTTTTTTTT
>NW_016808089.1:12690-17511 GCF_001698545.2 Rhinopithecus bieti
TCGTGATCTGCCCGTCTCGGCCTCCCAAAGTGCTGGGATTACAGGCTTGAGCCACCGCGCCCGGCCGGGGCCAACTCTTTATTAGTCATGCTCAATAGCTTAGACCCTCCTGCCAAAGTTGTGGTGTCCCTAAAATATTTAGAGTAAGGGAGTGACAAGATCCGATTTGTATTTTTGAGTTTACTTAGGCTGCTGTGTAAAGGATGAATTTGAGAGGCACATGACTGGAGATAGGAAGAGCAACTCAGAAGCTGTTAAGAGATGATGCAGGCCTGAATTTAAAATGTGAGCTAGGATGTGAACTTAGGCCTGCCTGACTCCAAAGATCAAATGTTATTATATTTCTCCATCTAACACACTGCTTGAAGAAATGAACAATTGAGTTTCTTTGTGCCAGCTTTCCCTATTCTGATGCCAGAAGTATACCAGCAGATATATGTCTTTACACTGAGACAAAGAGAAAAGGCTACCTCTTTTATTTATTTATTTGTTTGTTTGTTTGTTTGTTTGTTTTTAGACAGAGTCTCGCTCTGTCGCCCAGGCTGGAGTGCAGTGGCGCGATCTCGGCTCACTGCAAGCTCTGCCTCCCGGGTTCACACCATTCTCCTGCCTCATCCTCCCAAGGAGCTGGGACTACAGGTGCCCGCCACCATACCCGGCTAATTTTTTGTATTTTTAGTAGAGATGGGGTTTCACTGTGTTAGCCAGGATGGTCTCGATCTCCTGACCTTGTGATCCGCCCACCTCAGCCTCCCAAAATGCTGGGATTACAGGCGTTAGCCATGTGCCCGGCCAAGGCTACCTCTTAATAAAGCCTGTGGATTCACAAAAGCAGTTCTTTGTGAAGAAGGAAACCTCGAAGTACATGGTTTGGCTATTTTTGTCAAGAATTCTTGCTTACAACATCTTGGGGAAACTTCCTTGGGGAAACAGTAAGTTTGTATTCTGCCTTGTTCTTTAAATATTTTGCTCTACTATTAGTATAAATTATCCAATATAGTTTATAACTCAAGTATAGAAACCTTTAGAGAGGTGTATCATCCATGAATCCATGAATGCCCAATTTCAAAATAACCGGCATACAAATAACACTGTACAATTAATGCAATTATACGTTTTAATCTTTGATGATTCAGAAGGCAATTCATGAATCTGGGGGTCTCAGGGTCAGTGTTAGAAACATCATTATCATCAGCTCCTAATAGGGCAGAGTTTCTTAATGCTGTATCCCCAGTGCCTAATACATAGCAGACTTTCAATGAATGGATAAGTGAATGAATGATAGAGGACCACAGCAGTAGACTGGGTAGCCCCTTCTGATCCTGTAGCTTTCCTAGTACCAGCTCGTGTGCCTTTCTTTTACATCCTTCTCCTATAAGTAGAATACAAAATAACAAGGCTGAGAAGATTGATCTATGGGAGTTTTTTAGGGGGAGAAGGAAAATCATCTAATAACTCAAGTGTTTTAAACAGCTTTAGCAAGATGTAATTCTCATATCACAAAATTCACCCATTTAAAGTGTGCAATTCGGTGGGTTTTAGTATATTCACAAAGTTATGCAACCATTACCACTACCTAATTCTGGTACATTATTATTCCCCCTACAAGAAATCCCATGCTCACTAGCAATCAATCTCCTCTTCCCCTACCCCCTGGCAACAACCAATCTACTTTCTGCCTCTATAGATTTGCTATTCTGAACATTTCATATGAATGGAATCCTACAATATATGCTCTTTTATCACTGGCTTCTTTCATTTAACCGAATGTTTTAAAGGGTCGTCCATGTTGTAGCATGTATCAGTACTTCCTTTATTTTTATTACTGCATAGGAGCTTTCTGAGCCAGTAATTTGTGGTTTGGGTTATCACAGCGTTTCCTACATTTTGGACAACTGAAGGAACTCATCTGAAACTGAAAGGAAGCCAGCATGAATACAACCTAGAGTGAATGAGATTACAGCCACCCTCATCTTTGGCAGTGGCATATTTGTGCTGAGCCAAAGATCTGTCTTAATAGGATGGCAGGCCCGAGTTATGTGTTGTGACCTCCTGCTGGCACTGGTCTAGTCTAGGAAGGGCTCATGGGTGCTGGTATAACAGGATGAGGCAAGTGCCTCATAGCTTGTGTTTCTGGCTTGGGCAGACCTTGGGTGCAATTCCTCGTCTTCAGACATCTGAGAAAAGTATGTCGGGATCTCCTGGTTCCATTTGTTCTGTTTGCCAGTGGGCAGAGTACACTGCACTGTGCAGACAGGTTAGACAGTTTATTGTAGGCTGATGAAAGCAGATTAAAAAACCATCAGCTTGGTGGGAAACTAGCTCAGAATCCAATCCAAATGTCAGATGAAATATTTACACAGCCAGGAGATAAACCAAGGGAAACAGTGTGCCCTTTGTGTGTGCTTCTGAGTGTGCAGGCACACACAGAGCTGCTGACCATTTGTCAACTTCCAAGATTTATTCTGCTGCTTCTGGCAAGGGACAGCCTAATGATTTAATAGCTTGTCAACACCTACACAGAGAAACAAGGACTGGCACTTCCTCATTTCTTATTTTCTTTGCTTTAAATAGGAATTTCTATTCCAAGTCACTGGAACCTGGAAATCAGACTGTCAGATTTCTCTTGACTTGAGTGCACAGTTCCTGAATCCGAGCATGATGAATGTTATAACTTTCCTGTTATACAAACACAGGGTTGCTACCCTTTCAGAATGACCCATTGAGTTCATATCCTAAAGCTTGAGTGTTTGCTTCAGACCGTTGCCGTGAGCCAATTTCAAATTGAGTGAAACTGTTTTGTTTCTGTCCCATGAACCTCTTGAGTTGAATGCCTGCTTGAGCAATCCAGTGCCTGGTTGCCACATTTACATTTGAGATGGAAAAGTTGTTTAGAGGATTTTAGTGCAGAAGATTGGATTTCGTATGCAGAGTATTATTCTCCGGGCATCCTTGGGCAGTTGTGAGTTCCCTGAAAGAAGAGACCATGTCCTCTTCAGCTCAGCAAACCCCACAGTGCCTAGCACAGCACCTAGCACACTGTCATCTTAGCTAATTCATTTTCAGACAATTCCACCAAGATCTATGATAGAATGATAACCAGAGGGTTATATTTTATATTAGAGTAATACCTTGTGTGTACTGGGTCTTTATCCCAAAGACAGGTAGTATAGCAAAATGGTATAGAGCTCTACTTCTCAAACTTTAATATGCATATGAATTACCTAGAGCTTGTTAAATGCAAATTCCGATTCAGTTCCTCCAGGCTGAAGCTTGAGATTGTGCCATTCTTGCAAGCTCCTGCGTGATATAATGTTGCCAAACCAGGTACCACATTTTGAGCACCAAGAATCTAGAGCTATGCTATCCAATATGGTAACCAGTAGCCACTAGCGATTAGTAAGCATTTGAAATGTGGCTAGTCCAAATTGAGATGTGTTGTAAATTTTCAGTGCACACCAGATTTTAAAGACTTAGAAGAAAATGTGAAATATCTTATTAGTAATTTTATATTGGTTATATGCCAAATTGATAATGTTTTGAATATGTTAGGTTAAATAAAACATTCTTAAAAATAATTTCACTTTTTAAAAAATTTTAATGTGGCTACTCAAAACATTTTTAATTATATATGTGGCTCACATTATATTTCTAATAAACAGCACTGGTCTAGAGTAGGAGTAGCAAACTTTTAGAATAAAGGGCTAGGCCATAAATATTTTACGCTTTTCAGACCATATGATTTCTGTCCCAACTACTCCCAACTACTCAATTCTGCTATTGTACACAAAAGCAGCCATAGACAGTATGTAAATGAGTGAGTGTTGGTTGTGTTCCAATAAAACTTGATTTACAAAAACAGGTAGAAATGGTAGCCTTGAAAACCAACAGCCTACAATCATGGTGAAAACCAGCAGCCTGGCAGCCACCAGAGGGAACAGAACATGGAGTAGAATGTTGGAGCTCCTTCCAAGCCTCATTTCTGAAGAATTAATATTTGGCCTGTCTAGCAGTTCCTTGGAAGACCCCACTTGCAAGGCTTTTTTTTATTAGGCATGATTCAAGAGCGTGCTCAGTGTGAAAAACGTTTTCCTTGGGGTGGGTATTTGTCAAAAATAATTAGAGACAAATGATTAACTTTACAGCTGCCTATGGTAATAGACAACAGTTGTGGTGAACATTAAGCTAACCAAAAAGCTTAAAAGTAACTGCTGGGGAATGAGATGTCCATATGGGGCTTAGAAAAGTTCCAACAAATTCCTGGGAATCTAAAAGGCTGTGCATATGCACAGGATGATATGCATTCCCAAGGCTGTGCACATGCTCAGAAAACACCTGAGAAAGGCCAAAGTTCTCACCTATGGCTGAACTTCAAGCTCTGTACAAGTGAAGTGCTAAGGCAAAGTTGTTAACTGGCAGAATGTTGAGGGCATGCCCCCAACACACACACAGAGCACCTTGGTAAAGACTGGGAGACTTACTGGCTCCATGAATTTAAGCAAATCTCTGTACAATGGTTAGCTGACCACTAAGCTAAGCAAGCAGAGACTTCTGTGACCCCACATGACAAAGAATCCAGACTTTGCAGAATTAATTTAGAAAAGCCACTAAACAGGCCAGGTGTGGTGGCTCATGGCTGTAATCCCAGCACTTTGAGAGGCCAAGGCAGGTGGATCACTTGAGGTCAGGAGTTCGAGACCAGCCTAGCCAACATGGCGAAACCCCGTCTCTACTGAAAATACAAAAGAAAATTAGCCGGGCATCATGGCACATGCCTGTAATCCTAGCTACTTGGGAGGCTGAGGCAGGAGAATCTCTTGA
>NW_016808089.1:19560-37416 GCF_001698545.2 Rhinopithecus bieti
AAAAAAAAAAAAAAAAACACTAAACAAATGAACACCAGCAGCAACAACAACAAAACTCTGGGGAGAGGGAGAATTTGTTTTCCAGAGTTACCACATATAATTTTAAACGTTCAATTTTTAACAAAAGTTGTAAGATATGCAAAGAAACAAGAAATGGTGAGTACATAGGAAAAAATATCAATCAACATAAACTGTCACTGAGGATCTCCAAACATTGGAATTACTAGACAAAGACTTTAAATTAGTTATTTTAAATATGTACCAAAATTTAAAGGAATGTATGACATGTCTCACCAAATAAAGAATATCAATAAATAGAAATTATATTAAAAATAACTAAATGGTGGCCGGGCATAGTGGCTCATACCTGTAATCACAGCACTTTGGGAGGTCGAGGCGGGCCAATCACCTGAGGTCAGGAGTTCAAAACCAGCCTGGCCAACATGGCGAAACCCTGTCTCTACTAAAAATAAAAAATTAGCCAGGAATGGTGGTGGGTGCCCGTAATCCCAGCTACTCGGGAGGCTCAGGCAGGAGAATTGCTTGAACCCTGGAGGTAGAGGTTGCAATGATCCGAGATTGCGCCATTGCACTCCAGCCTGGGCGACAAGACCAATCTCAAAAAAAAAAAAAAAAAAAAAAAAAAAAAAAAAAAAAAAATACTGAAGGGAATCCTTAAGGCTGAAATGAAAGGACACTAGACAGCAACTGGAATCCACATAAAGAAATAAAGACCACCGGTAAGATTCACTACTTAAGTAAATATCAAAGTACAAATATATTTTTCTTTGTAACTCTTTTCTTCTATGTATGATTTAAAACACAGCTGCATAAAGCAATAAATCCACTTTGATAAGTGCACAATGCATGAAGATATAATTTGTGTGACAATAACAATGCAAAGGAGAGGCATGAAAATGGAGCTATATGGGAACAAAGTGTTTATGTACTTACGCCATTTTGTGTTGCTATAACAGAATACCTCGGGCTGGGTAATTTATAAATAAAAGAGGTTTATTTAACTCATGGTTCTGGAGGCTAGGAAGTTCAAGAAGCATGGTGCTGGCATTAACTTGGCCTCTGGTAAGGGCTTTTGTCCTGTGTCACAACATGGCAAAAGGTCAAAGAGTAGGAAGGCACATGCAAAGAGGCAAAATCTGAGGAGCACCCTGGCTTTATAACAACCCACTCTTGCAGGAACTAATCCATTTCTGCAAGAACTAATCCAGTTTTGCCAGAGTGAGAACTCACTACCATGAGAACCGCATCAAGCCATTCATGAGAAATCTTCTCTCATGACCCAAACAACTCCAACTAGGCCCACCTCCCAACACTGCCACATTGGGGATCAAGTTTTAAATGAGTTTTGGTGGTGATGAACAAACCATATCCAAACCATAACATATACTATTGAAATTAAGTTGATATTAATCCAAACTGTATTGTTAAAAGTTAAGATGTTAATTATAATACTCAGGCAACCACTAAGAAAATAAATATACATATACATATATATATACACACACATATACATATATATACACATATTTATATATAATACATTTTTATATATGTAAACTAACAAGAAAATTAAAATGGTACACTAGAAGATATCTCTTTAATAAAAAAGGAATGCAGTAATGGAGGAATGAATCGAGGAACAAAAAAGCCTAAGACATGGAGAACAAGTAGCAACGTGGCATACATAGACTATGCCTTATCAGTAATTATATTAAATGTAAATGATTAAACACTCCAATTCAAAATTAGAGATTGGTCAAATGGATTTTAAAAACATAATTCAACTATATGTTGTTCATAAAAGAAATACTTTAAATTCAAAAACACGCGTAGGTTGAAAGCAAAAGGATGGCAAAAGATATAGCATGCATACGGTAACCAAAAGAGAGCCGGTGTGGCTATACTAATAGATAAAATTATAAATATATGTCACCTAACTACAGAGCACCAAAATATATGCAACAAAACTAAAGAAGTGAAAAGAGAAATAAGAAATTTAACAATAATAGTTGGAGAAGTCAATACCCCATTTTCAGTAATAAATAGAACAGCTAGAGAGAAGATCAACAAGGAAATAGATTTGGACAACATGATAAACCAACTAGAGCAGAATATACATTCTTCTGAAGTGCACATGGAACATTTTCTAGGACAGAACATAAGTTAGATTACAAAACAAGTCTCAGTACATTTAAAAGGATTGAAATCATACAAAGTACTTTAGAATTAAATTAGATGGAAAGGAATGAAATTAGAAATCAATAAAAGAAGGAGATTTGGGGAATTCATAAATATGTGGAAATTAAGCAGCACACTCCTAATACAAATAGGTTGAAGAAGAAATCACGTTGCTTCGTGGCCTTTTGGCTAAGTTCAAGTGTAGTATCTGTCCTTATCAGTTTAATAACTGATACATCCTCTGTCTGAGGGCAATACATTAAATGGATTTCTGGAGCGGGGAGATGGAATAAGAACCAGTTTCCTCCACTCCATGCATCAACCTGGTATTGCAGTACCTCCAGAAATGGTGCACCCCTCCCAATAAAAATAAATAAATAAAAGAAAAGAAATCACAAAGGAAGTTCGAAAATACTCTGAGATGAATGAAAACAAAAACAAAACATGCCAAAACTTATGGAGTGCAATGAATGCAGTACATAGAGGGAAATTTGTAACTGCAAAGGCCTGCTTAACAGTAAGAAAGATTACAAATTAATAACTTAATCTTTCATCTTAAGAAAATAGAGAAGAGCAAAGTAAACCCAAAGCAAGCAGAGGAAAAGAAATAATAAAAATTAGGTGGGGCATGATGGCTCACACCTGTAATCCCAGCACTTTGGGAGACCAAGGCGGGTGGATCACCTGAAGTCAGGAGTTCGAGACCAGCCTGGCCAACATGGTGAAACCTTGTCTCTACTAAAAATTAAAAAATTAGCTGGGCTTGGTGGCGTGCCATCTACTGTAGTCCCATCTACTCAGGAGGCTGAGGCAGGAGAATCACTTGAACCCTGGAGATGGAGGTTGTAGTGAGCCGAGATTACACCACTGTACTCCAGCTCTGGGTGACAGAGCAAAATTCTGTCTCAAAAAACTAAATAAATTAAAAATAAATATTAGAGCAAGAAGAACTGAAATAAAGAATAGAAAAGCAATAGAGAAATTTGGTGAAATCAAAAGTTGGTTCTTGGCAAAGCTCAGCAAAATTACAAAATTTCAGGTATACTTAAGAAAAAAATGTCTCAAATAATGAAAATCAGGAATGATAGTGGAGATATTACTACCCACCTTAGAGAAATAAAAAGGAGTATAAAGAGCCAGGCACAGCATCTCACACCTGTGATCCCAGAACTTTGGGAGGCCAAGGCATGAGGATCGCTTGGGCCCAGGAGTTCGAGACTAGCCTGGGCAAGATGGTGAGACCTCGTCTCAAAAAAAAAAAAAAAAAAAAAAAAAAAAGCATAAAGGAATACTATGAGCAACTGTGTGCCAACAAATTTTATAACCTAGATGTAATGAAAATATTCCTAGAAAGACACACAATACCAAAACTAACAAGAAAAAAATGGAATGGAATATTTGAATAGACCTAAACCAAGTAAAAGAGATTGAATTAATAATTTTTTGAATTCCCACAAAGAAAACCCCAGGCACATATGGTTTCACTAGTTAATTCTGATTGATACCAATAATGGTTGAATTTATTTGTAACTTTATTGGGCCACAAAAATGCTCAGATACCTGGTTAAACATTATTTCTGATTGTATGTGTGAGGGTGTTTCCAGAAGAGATTACCATTTGGATTAGGAGACTAAATCAAGAAGATTTTCCTTCTTAGTATGAGTTGGCATCATCCAGTGTGTTGAGGGCCTGAATACAACAAAAAGGTGAAGGAAGAATTATCTCTCTCTCTTCCTCCCTTCCCTTCTCTTCCCTCCCTTCCCTTCCCTCCCCACTCCTCCCCTCCCATCTCTCAATGACTGACTGCTTGAGCTAAGATTTCAGTTTTCTCCTGCCCTAGGACTGGGATTTACACCATCAGCTCTCTGGTTCTCAGGCCTTTGGACTTGGAGTAGAACTTACACCATCATTTCTCCTGGTTCTCAAGTCCTCAGACTCAGACTAGAGCTATACAACCAGCTGTCCTTGGACTCCATTTTGCAGATGGCAGGTCAAAAGTCTTCTCAGCCTCCATAATTTCATGAGCCAGTTTCTCACAATAAATCTATTTTATATAGATAAATGATAGATTTATTTATCTAGATATTTATTTTTACATGTATATCTAGAGAGCGAGAGAGAGAGAGAGATCTCCTATTTGTTCTTTTTCTCCGGAGAACCCTGACAAATAAAACTTCCCAACTATGAGGCCAGTTCTACCTTTATACCAAAACCAGATAAAGAAATCACAACAAGCTAGGCACAGTGGCTCACGCCTATAATCCCAGCACTTTGGGAGGCCAAGGCAGGAGGATCACTTGAGCCCAGGAGTTCAACTTAATGAGACCCCTGTCTCTACAAAAAAAATTTTTAAATTAGCTGGGTGTGGTGGTGCATGCCTGTGGTCCCAGCTACTTGGGAGGCACTAGGTGGAGAGGACGGGATGGGAACTGTTTGAGCCCAGGAGGTCAAGGCTGCAGCAAGCTGTGATCACACCACTGCCCTCCAGCCCAGGTGACAAAGTGAGACCCTGTCTCCAAAAAAAAAAAAAAAGAAAGAAAAGAAAGTAAAAGACAACTCACAGAATGGGGAAAAAATATTTGTGAATCAAAATATCTGCAAATCATATATAAAGGACTTGTATCCGGAAGACTTTTTTTTTTTTTTTTTTTTGAGACAAGGTTTCACTCTCATCACCCAGGCTGTATGTAGTGCAATGACGTGATCTTGGCTCACTGCAACCTCCGCCTCCCAGGCTCAAGCGATTCTCCTGCCTCAGTCTCCTAAGTAGCTGGGACTACAGGCATGTGCTACCGCATGCCTGTAGAGATGGGGTTACACCATGTTGCCCAGGTTGGTCTTGAACTCCTGACCTCAAGTGATCCGCCCACCTCAGCATCCCAAAGTGCTGGGATTGCAGACATGAGACATGGCACCCAGCCTCAGAATACATTTTTAAAACCCTTAGTACTCACCTAGCAGGCCAGGTGCAGTGGCTCATGCCTGTAATCCCAGTGCTTTGGGAGGCCAAGGCAGGAGGATCACTTGAGCCCAGGAGTTCAAGACCAGCCTGGGCAACATAGCAAGACCCCCATCTCTACAAAATCTTTTTTTAAAAAATTAGGCAGGCATGTCGGTGTGCACCTGTAGTTTTAGCTACTTGGGAGGCTGAGGCAGGAGGACTGCTTGAGCCCAGCAGTTTGAGGCTGCAGCGAGCTATGATTGTACCACTGCACTCCAACCTGGGTGACAGAGTGAAACCCAATCTCTAAATAATAATAGCAAAATAACCCAGTTTTAAAGTGAGCAAAGGATACACATAGACATTTCTCCAAAGAAGATATGTAACTGGTCAATAAATATATGAGGAAATGCCTGACATCATTAGTCATTAGGGAAATGCAAATCCCAAACCAATATGAAATATCACTTCACTCCTACTAGGATGACAATAATAAAAAAGATGGATAATAGCAAATGTTGGCAACAGTGCAGAGAAATAGGAACCCTCATACATTGCTGGTGGAAATATAAAATGGTGCAGCCACTTGGGAAAACAACACGGCAGTTCCCTAAAAAGTTAAATAGAGTTACCAAACGACCCAGAAATTTTATTCCTAGGTATATAACCACATATGTTCACACAAGAATGTGTACACAGATTTCCATAGCAGCATTATTCATAATAGCCAAAAACTTGGAAACAACCCAAGTGTCCATCAACTGATAAATGGATAAACAAAATGTGTATCTATACAATGGAATTCAGCCATAAAAAGAACAAATTACTGATACATACTACAATATGGATGAACCTTGAAAACATTATGCTAAGTGAAAGAAAGACATAAAAGGCCACATATTCTTATTATTCCATTTGTATGAAATGTCCAGAATATGAAAATCCATAAAGACAGAAAGTAGATTACTGGTTGCCAGGGAATAGGGGAACAAGAAGTGAATGCTCAAGAAGTGAATGCTCAATGGATATGGGGTTTCCTTCATGGGTGATGAAAATGTTCTGGAATTAGATATTGGTTACACAACTTTGTAAATATGCTACTTGTGAATATACTGAACAGTGCACTCTAAAAGGGTAAATTACATCTCAAGCAAAAAAAAAAGGCAGAGGGACAGATTTGGCTCATGGGCCATAGTTTGTCAACTCCTGGTCTAAAGCAATGAGTTTTGGAGTCACACAGATCAGAGTTAGAATCCTAATTTTCAACTTAGGAGCTCTATGACCTTGGACAAGTCACTTAATAGCTTTAAGCCTCACTTTTCTCTTTTATATGTTGGGGATATGTATAGTGTCTCCCTTGTATTGTGTGAGGGTGGAGTTAGGTCAAATATAAGCTCCATGAAGGCACGCCATCTCCAGGGCCTAGAACTGGCAGGCTCTCAATATACATAAATGAATAACTGAAGGATTTAACACAGTCGCTGACTCATTGTAATAAATAATAGCAAATCCTTATACAGTATTTACTGCATTACAGGTAGTATTCTAAGTGCTTTGCAGAACATTATTTCATTTAATACGTAGTATTATTATCATCCTCATTTTCCAGATGAGGAAACTAAGGTACAAAAAAAATTATGTAATTTGCCCAAAATTACATGCTAGCAAATGGTACAGCTAAAATTAAAACCCAGGCAGTTGTGCTCATAAGTCTATGCAATAAATGTTGAATGTCAGTTATCATCATCATCATCATCATCATCATAGAGTTTAAAACATATCCAAGGATACAGATCTCCTTTCTCCTTTTGGTATCTAAGCACATACTAAAAATTCTACTTCCTCGGTGTTTGATTTAGGGTGAGGATGCTTCCCAAGTCTCTGATGTTCTGCTAAAGAATATATTCATTCTTTCATCTATCCATTCATTCATGTATTTATCAAGCATGTACAGGATCCCCACTGTGTTCTAGGCCCTGTGCTATATAGAGATAAAAAAGACATACTCCCTATCCTGAAAGAGCTCAATGTCTAGTCGGGAAGACATTTATAATCCACAGTGATAAGTGCTGTAGTAGAGATTATGCACGGGTGCTATGGAAGCAGAGAAGACCCGAGCAGGGGATAGTGTGGAGGTAGGAAGAAGGAAGGACCTGTGAACACTTCCTGGAGGAAGTGGTACCTGGAGAATGTTCCCAAAAAGGAATGTGGATTCGTCAGGTGTAGGAAGGGAGAAATAAGTCAAGATTAGGTTAAAGTATATATGTATGTGTGTGTGTGTGTGTGTGTGTGTGTGTACACATGGGAGGTTGCAGTGAACCGAGATTGTGCCACTGGGAGGTTGCAGTGAACTGGGATCATGCCACTGCACTCCAGCCTGAGCGACAGAGTGAAACTTCGTCTCAAAAAGAAGCCCTCATATATATATATACACATATATATATACATATATATATATACACATATATACGTATATATATACACATATATATACGTATATATATACACATATATATACATATGTATATATATACGTATATATATACACATATATATACATATGTATATATATACGTATATATATACACATATATATACATATATATATATATACATATATATATATATATTCTATTAGTTCTGTTTCTCCAGAGAACCCATCTAATACCAATCTCTGTTAAATTTTACCCAGTTGTCCCCAAAATATCTCTTACATGGATTTGTTCAAATCAGGCTTCAAATAAGGCCCATACTTTAAGCATATACTTGTTAGGTTTAAGGCTACTTGATAGAATTTCAGGCCTTATGGAAAAGTAGGGACTAATCAGCTTGAAGCCCCTCTGGACATCCCAGATTCCCTAACCCTAGGAGCTTCAGGATAGCCTCTCCCTGGCTGGAGAAAGGAACTAGCCATTCAGGCCCCAGGTCCCTCTCAGATCTTTTTTCTGTTCCCCAATAAAGGATGGAGGGACTGTCACCTTGGGGTGGAGTGGGGAGACAAGGAGAACCAGAGAAATGCCTTGCAACCAAGTTTGTGCTCTGCTTCCTGTCCAACCACCCCAATCCCCACCTCCTTCCTGGCTGACCTCAGAAATATTTGGTTCAGCTGTGTAAATGTCATCGTAATTACAGTCATTCTTAGGAGCTGCTTATCATTATGCCTAATTACAGTACAGCACAATAATCATTATGTGTATCATTAAAGATGTGTCAGATTGACTTTGCCGTTAGTTTTATTTTATTTCAATACTAAATTGCTCCAGTAGGCACAGCTTTTAGAGCTTGTTGCTCCTGTCCCTACTGGGGAGCACAAGACCAGCTGTTGGCCGGCCTGCATCTGAGCATCCCATCCTATCCCGTCCAGTCCTGTCCACTGCCACCTGCACTGGCTCTGCTGCAGCCCAGTTCGGAGGTGCATGCCTGCCTGCCTGCCTGCCTGTCTGCCCTTCCTCTCAATGGACTGCACACCTGGGCTTAAGGCAGAGTGATTTGCACTTAACAAACAATAGAAACAACCAAAACGACAAAACCCTAAAGGCTCTGCCAGCATCAACCACTGTTTCCCCCGTCCACCAGGATCTCAGTCAAGCTTCTCATTGATTCATTCCATGCAACATTTTCATTATTCTCCCTATATGATGACAGGGAATGTGAAATGAGCTGATATGTCCAAAGTCATCGGGTTCATCATTAGCAGAACCGGAAACAGAACTAGAAGCTGTGATGCTGAGCCAGAGCTTCTGTGGGAGCCCTGGCCAGGTCAGGCTCCATGCGTTAGGCATTCCTCTCTGGTAATGGATGCATTTTCAGTTTTCAAATGTACTAAACGATGCTATCTGTGCTGCTGGGCAACTTCCTGAGAAGCAAGCACAGGAGAGTTGAGGGGTGTGGGGGCGGGGAGCAGTACTTTTCCAACTCGTGTTTTCGTGCTGTGAGAACCAAGCTGAGAGCCTGGACGAGGTCACCCTACACCTTGCCTCACTGGTACATTGTCAGGCTGCCTCTGCCAGCAGACTTCTTGCAGCTTGCCAGCACCAAGGTCGTCACGAATCAGATAAACCAGTGTTGAAGAAGCATGTGTAACATAGCAAATCGTTGCCTGATGAGACTTTCCTCTGGGTCCTATGCAGATCCAACAAGTGAGTTCAGTGCATGTTTGCTCAAATGCTCATTTATTCAGCCAGCCTTGAGTGAGGGCCATCTTTGTGCCCTGCGTTGTGCTAAGAAAGCATCTTTGTGCTGTGTAGTTCTTGCTCCTAAGAGCTGCACTCACGGCCCAATGGGGAAGGAGAGCATGTAAACAAAGATGCCAGAGTGGGCCAGAGGGCTGTAAAAGGCCTTTTGGATGGCCAGGTATGGTGGCTGATGCCTGTAATCCCAGCACTTTGGAAGGCCGAGGTAGGCAGATCACACAGTCAGGAGATCGAGACCATTCTGGCCAAAATGGTGAAACCCTGTCTCTACTAAAAATACAAAAATTAGCTGGGTATGGTGGTATGTGCCTGTAATCCCAGCTACTTGGGAGGCTGAGGCAGAAGAATTTCTTGAGCCAGGGAGTTGGAGGTTGCAGTGAGCCGAGATCGCGCCACTGCACTCCAGCCTGGCGACAGAGTGAGACTCTGTCTAAAAAAAAAAAAAAATTGTGGAAACACAGGGGAGGGAATGAGGAACTCTGCCTTTGGGGAGTCAGCAAAGACTTCAAAGAGGTTACATTTGAGCTGAGTCTTGAAAGCTGAGTAGGAATGGTCTAGGCTGAGAAGGGAGGGCTGGGCATTCTCTGCAAAGGGAATGGTGAATGGAAAGGCAGGGAGGTGTGACAGAGCGTGAAGGAACCCAGGATCCTTTTGCAGATAAAGAGGAAACGAGTTTCCATCAATGTGTCTCATGGCCTTAATAATTTAAGGTCAGACCTCAAGGTGGACCATCACTCTGGTTGACTGGTTTTCCATGACCTTTGCTTCTCTGCCCCACTTTTGTGCCAGCCTTTTGGCCTTTTTTGCAGTACCTCTGAATTTAGCTCAAAAGCTTATGCTGAAATATGCCATTTCGTTTTGTTCATTCTACTTTTTGTGCCAATCACACTGGCCCATTGAATGGCTTAGCTATATGTTATTCTAGGTTTTGTGGAGCAGCAAAAGGAGGGCTTTTTTTCCCTAGAGTCAAACTCAAGGAAGCAGAGCCTGCTGTGGGAAAGGATGGCACAAAATCTTTAAGGACATCTGAACTCCATGGGCTAGGCATTTGCTGCCCACGTCTGTTGTGAACTGAATGGCGTGTTTGTTTAGCTGCGACTGCTCTCTTCATTAGAGGGACATTAAAATGCTGTTGGTTTGAGTGAGGCAAGGTGATAAATCATCCTTGTGTGGACTCTTAAACTATTAGGGGACAAGCCTAAGTGTGCCTTTGCTAATCTGTTGGTGAGCATGAGCCACATCTAGAGCCTTGGAGGGGCCCAACAGTCATAAGTTGGAGTTTTTGTAATGAAAATGAAACCCCCTTCATTTATCTAGCCTCTAGACCTTTTCACAAAATTTCTTCCTGTGATCCTCATATACAACACTTTAAGGTTGGTGGGGTGGAAATTTGTGCCCCATTTGACCAATGTGGTGACAGAGCCTTGAAGAATTAAGTGTTGGTGGAAACCAGGCCCCTGATCACAGTGCTGGTGACCTTTCCTACTACTCCGTGCTGCCTGCTTCTGAGCCAGCCTTTCCCCTGTGCCGTGTGGGCCTGGGCAGAGGTGGCACTCACGCATTTACAGGACAGCTGGCTGCCAGGAAGCACCAAGTCTACAACTGTGGAACGGGCTCCCCGCTATGTTCACAGTACCCTTGCCTTGAGAAATACCTCTGGATGCTTGCCGTGTTAGCACCAAACTAGTAAGGTAGATAAAGAATGATAAAGAGCAACCTTGCAGAGCAAATACCCCTCCAAGATCTATGTCATTTACTCCCTTCTTACCAGCAGGATCAGGTTCAACCTACATAAATCTATTTTAGTGTATTTTAATTGCTTGTAAACTAAGTGTTTCCTGGATATGCCACTGACCATGAATAATTAGAATCATTTCAATGACTGGGTTTTGGAAAGTGAATGGGAGAGCAGACAAAAAGGGGCTGCTCAGAAGCGAGAGTCATTTGTTAAAGTGTGAGTGGAAGCGTTGTCTCAGCCTTCTCCAGTTTTGGTTTGTTTTTGTCATGATGTCACTAGAGCCGCCTGTTTTTCAGCTACTCTGGCTGCCCTTCATTTTGTATGCATCTCTCATGTTAAGTAGTGCCAGCTGCTGACAATGACCAGGCCTGACTGGCCACATGTCAGAGTCATTCATTCACTCAGTAAAGATGTATGGAGCGCCTACTATGGGCCAGGCCCATACCAAATCTTAGGGACAAAGAAAAGAATAAGGCCCAGTTCCCACCCTTGAGGAGAACACTGCCCAGTGGAGGAGGCAAGCACAAAAACAGTTACACTAGAATGTGTAAGTGATAGAATCAAGAGGCAGTGAGCTGTGGGAACACAGAGGAGGAACTTACTCCATCTGGGGGAGCTGGGAACGGCACAGTAGAGAGGCAACATTTAGCAAGGGCTCGAGGGAAATAGAAGAATTGACCAGATAAAGAGGAGTAGGGAGAGACACTTCAGGTCAATGTGGCTACAGTTTAGGGGCTGTAGCCCAGGCCATGGTGTGCGATAAGGCTGGAGAAGTCAGCTGAGCCAGACTGTGAAGGCCTTTGTATGTCCTGCTTTCAAGTTTGGACTCAGTCCTGCAGTCAGTGGGGAGCCAACCACGGTTTTTAAGCAAGGGAATGACATGATCAGATCTGAATTTCTGATGGAAAGCTCAGGAAGACAGGGGAGACAGGGAAATCAGTTAGAGGCTGACTAGGATTTTGCCTTGTCTTCCCTCTGGACTGCAGGAGCTCCTTGTCTGCACCTCTATTATGGTTCTTCCCACAGTGCATTACAATTGATCATTTGCATAGCTGTCTCTCCATTCACTCCTTGAGGGCAGGGGCCAAGTCTCATGCATCTCTTCATGACCACAGCTTGGCACACAGGAGTGCTCAAGAAACATTGGTATCATGTGAATGAGTGAATAAATGAATCAATGGGTGCTGAGCAAGTGCAACTCCAATTTGCCCCAAGTAACCTCTCTGATGGATATATCAGAGATAAATCCTACTCTGATGGAGTAGCAATTCCATCCATGGCTTTGCCCCTCTCTGCCAAGGCCATCATTCTATTGTGGTCCATCACAAAAGAAACATGCATTATTCAAAGCAGACAAGAAAGTTGCTTACAGAGCTGTGTTGGTGCTGATTTTGACCCAGTACTCTGTTCTTTCTGTATAAATTAATTTTTGATGACTTGTTTACAGTATATCTTCATCGTCCTCATTCTACTTCTTGTGCATTTCATACCTTCTCTTCCTTCCTACTTAAATCTTGCTCATCCTTCAAGGCCAGTTTGACTGCCTCCCATCTCCTCCATGAAGCCTTATTCATTACTCAGCCCCCACACTCAGAATTAAGAATTCCCACTTCAGAATTTCCCTTGAGAAATGACTTACCTCTGACATTCTTCTCATCATAGTTATTCCTGTACTTGTCTGCATTCTCTACTAGACTGTAAGCTCTTCAAGACTAGAGACTGTATCTGTGTCATCATCATCTCCCCAGTACCTACCACACTGAATCCTGCCCAGCAGATAACCAGTGAGTGTTTTCAAATATAGGTTGAGCATCCCAAATTTGAAAATGTGAACTCCAAAATGCTCCAAAATCCAGAACTTTTTGAGCACCAACATGGTATGCAAAGGAATTGCTCACTGGAACATTTCAGATTTCAGATTTTTGGATTAGGCATGCCCAACTAGTACGTATAATGCAAATATTCCAAAATCTGAAAAAAAATTCAAAATACAAAATACTTCTGGACCCAAGTATTTCGGAAAAGGGATATTCAACCTGTAATACACAAAGCATAGCGCTTGCTATCGGGCTGTTCCCTGAGAGATAATGCCAGTCTTGGGAGTGCTCTATGTCTCTTTCTATCTTCTTGCACACAGTTAGATATGTTTTTCTTTGTTTAAAAAGTAGTGAGAAAAAAAATCATTGCTCATCAAACAATGGGAATATCACAGAGGTAGAGATCTCCTAAACCGTATTATTTCGGAAGTCTTTTTTTTGTACATATTTAGAGGGTACAAGTGCAGGCTTCTTATATGCATATATTGCATGGTGGTGAAGTCTGGGTTTTTACTGGGCCCATCACCCATTATTTCGGGTATTTTGATGAAATCAGGCGTGTTCAGAATGGTATTATTTCAGGTATTTTGAACGCACAAAATCCATTGCCTCTAAACGAAGCACAAACACACTAACCCATTCAGGGTCATAAGTACAAATCTTTCTTGAAGAGCTTATTGTATGGTGGGAATTTCTGAGTAAACATAAAAGAAAGATAATGAGCATTCTCTTCGGAAGGACTTACAATTAGCTCTACTTAGAACACATTGTGCAAAATACCAAGAATTCAAATTTTCCAGGTAGAAATGTCCAGCAGATGATTATAAATGCATGTCAGAGGCTGATGACAAACACTGACAGGACCCAGAGATGTAGGATCTCCATGTAGGCGTGATTACAACACCGAGAGAGGGCGCGAACTCCTGCAAAGAAAGAGAAGAGAGGCTGAGAATATAACCCAAGGGCACCTACGTTTCAGAGACAGATGAAAGAAGAGGATCCAGGGAAGGAGACTGAGAAGGAACAGGGAGAGCAGTTGTTATGAGGGAGAAGATAGTATAATGACATGTGCTGGAGAGAGATCAAATAGGATTAGTGATAACTGAAAAGAAGACCTTAGTTAGGTAATTAGGAGGTCACTCTTGATGTCCTAAAGCAGGAATAGCAAATGTAGGGCACATATGACTACGTGCCCTCAGACCCCACCCTATGTACCCCTATGGATACATCGCAAATTGATCATGGCCCACTTCCCTGTTGTGAACCAAGGCACAGCCTCAGAATGTTTCTCAACACAGTACCCCAAGCAGCTACTACTGATCAATCCGAGTTGTCAAGAAGCTGAAATCTCTTTGCCATCTCTCTTCTAAAAACAGTTCAAGGCCGGGCACGGTGGCTCATGCCTGTAATCCCACACTTTGGGAGGCCAAGGTGGGTAGATCACCTGAGGTCAGGAGCTCAAGACCAGCCTGGTCAACATGGTAAAACCCCGTCTCTGCTAAAAACACAAAACATTTAGCTGTGTGTGGTGATGCACGCCTGTAATCCCAGCTACGCAGGAGACTGAGACAGGAGAATCACTTGAACCCAGGAGGCGGAGGTTGTAATGAGCCAAGATCACTCCATTGCACTCCAGCATGGGTGACAGAGTTAGACTCCATCTCAAAAAAAAAAAAAAAAAAAAAAAAATCATTGGAGGTGTGGGTTGCAGTGAGTTGAAGTGTCTGAGAAATGAGGAGCTCAAGGTTTTGAAGAAAAGAGAAATTTTAATAAGTTCAGAAGTAAAGGGATGGAAAGAGGGCAGTTGTTTGGAGTAGTGTAAGGATCAATTCTTATTAATCCTCCAGTAGAAGCAGTTTTCAAAGTCATCTTAGTACTTGTCCAGCAGCAAGCCAGGTAAAGCAATATCCCTATACTCTTCCTTCTTCCATCCCCACCCTTGGCTTAAGGAAAATTTGATGTAAAAAACCTTCGTGTGTAGGCTTGTTTCCAAAATATTCATTTGATTAACAGAGACATATGGTATAACCAGAGTTGGCTCTGCACACAGTATGAAGAAGGAATTCTCTCTAATCGTGGAAATTTGAGGATCAGCAGTGATGGGGCAAGGTATTAGTCTTGGCCAGGGCCCTTCCCTAAAACCCTTGAAACCATACCCTGAAGGAAAATTCTGGCCTGCAAGGAGACCCCTGCCACCCTGCCCTTGTCTTTCCTGTCTCCTCCTCTAGACCTCCTTCTTCCCCTTCCCAATCTAAGCCCCTTCTCATTTTTATCTCTTCTACTCATTTCTGTCACCTCTGTGCCTCTCTCTCCTACCACTTCAAATTTCTCATTCCCTCCTCTTCTTTTCCATCTTTCTTATTAGTCATTTTCACTTGGAATCCTTCTCTTCTTGATCTCTCTGCCACTTTTTCTAGCTTCAGCATTTTGGGATACAGGGTAAGCCTTCAGAATTCACAACAGTCCTAAAAGGTAGGTTCTGTTATTATTCCCATTTTACAAACAAGAATACCAAATTACAGAACAGTTAAGTCACTTGCCTAAGGCCACACAGCTAGTAGATGGTTGTGTTAGTCCATCTGCATTGCTATAAAGGAATACCTGAGGCTGGGTAATCTATAAAGAAAAAAGACTTAATTGGCTCACAGTTTTGCAGGCTGTACAAGCATGACACCAACATCTTCTGGCGAGGCCTCAGGAAATTTCCAATCATGGTGGAAAGGCAAAGGAGCCAGGCATGGTCCACATGGCCAAGAGAGGAGCAAAGAGAGACGGGGGAGCTTCCTGACTCTTTTTTTTTTTTTTTTTTTTTTTTTTTGAGACGGAGTCTTGCTCTTCGCCCAGGCTGGGAGTGCAGTGGCCAGATCTCAGGCTCACTTGCAAGCTCCGCCTCCCGGGTTCACGCCCATTCTTCCTGCCTCAGCTCCCCGAGTAGCTGGTACTACAGCGCCCGCCCAGGCTTCGCAACGGCTAGGTTTTTTGTAATTTTTAGTAAGACGGATGGTTTTCCCATGTTAGCCAGGATGGTCTCGATCTTCCTGACCTCGTGGAATCCACCCGTCTCGGCCTCCCAGGAGTGCTGGAATTACAGGCTTGAGCCAACCGTGCCCGGCTCCTGACTTCTTTTAACAAACAAATGTGACATGAACTCTCAGAGCGAGAATGCACTCATTACCGTGGGGAGAGCACCAAGCCATTCATGAGGATCTGCACCCATGACCCAAACACCTCCCACCAGGCCCCACCTCCAACATTGGGGATCACATTTCAACATGAAATTTGGAGAGGACACACATCCAAACTACATCAATGGTAGAGCAAAGATGTAGGGCTCATCCCATATGACTCCAGAAATCTCAGTCTTTAACTGCTATGCGTATTGCTTCATGATGTAGTGGAATCCTATAAAATGGGAAGTTCAAAATCATTGGTTCAAGTTCACATCTGTTAACTGTATTACATAGTGTTAAGATTATGATCTTGGACAAGTCACCTAATTTGTCCAGTGCCCCACACATGTGAGGGCATTTTATTGTACACTAATACCACATACCTTAGCTTGGATTTATTCCTCTGCTTTTGCTATAATTATATCTTCCCTCTCTATTTGATTGTCATCTCCTTGAGAGCAGTCATCAGACCTTATTCTTTTTTTTTGGTACCCAGCTTGCCCCCAGGGCCTAGAATGATGCTTAGCACAATGCATGCATGTGCACACATGCACACATATACACGCACACACACACTACTGTGGATTGACTAACATAAGAACCTTACTAATTAGATGACATGCAAAAGGGCTATATATATGTGTTCACGAAAGCCTCTAAGTACTTTTAGCTAATGAAATAAGATGTTAATATTGAGCATATTCTTTGCTTAAATATAATTAGTGCTCAAGTTACAGTGAGCTACGATTGCATCACTGCACACCAGCCTGGGTGACAGAGTAAGATCTTCCCTCTAAATAATAATAATTATTATTATAATTAGTGCTCCAGTAAGATAACATTTCCCAGGTTTGCCTGATTATTTTGCTTAATAAACCTTTTTCATACTAATAGGTTAAATACCATTAAAATATCTGAAAAATAAAACCATTTCCATGCCCTCTTCATTCACTCAAACAATTCTTGGCACAACCATGCACTGGTATAAGCCTCACCACCAAGCAGTTCTTAAGTGCCAACTCTGTGTTCAGAGGTAAAATGAGTACCACAGGTAGGATACAGATGTAGTCTAGACAGAACACTAGGTTTCTATTCCAGCAACTAAGAATTCACTTTTTTTCCATCCTCATCTTCACCTCCACATGTAGCATCTTATCTTCAATAGCCCCTATCTCCCTGACCTTTTGGTTGTGCTCTAGACACTCCCAGTCCCCCATCCTCCTGCCTGCTCACAAGCACTTTTGATGTGCTGCTTCCTGCCAGTTCAATTCAACAACTAATGGAGTTATTATTTTTGTTTGTTTGTGTTGTAAAGCCATGGCAATAAAATCTACTCCGAATAATATCACTGCAATTTTATGTCCTTAAAATGTACCATAAATGACATATGTAATCACTGAATTTCCTGTAAACAGAAATGTTTTTCTGGGAAAAAAGAGGGCTTTTTTGTTTCCATCATGGTTGAGCCCAAGTTCTTTGATGGAGTAATTGGTGATATAGGAGAGATTGAGAAGCATCGTACAAGACCATGTTATAGTTCAAAGTGCTGGTGCCATGTTATTCTGGTTATGATGAGTTCTTTTCAAAGGGTGATTCAGGACAAGAAATGCTCTTCCTGACCAGAACCCACATTACCGTCACAGGCATGACTTCCCCAGCTAAAAACAGTAAAGCCTCAGGGGTCTGCAAGCTCTCTTGGGCATTGACCTTGGACTTGCCCTGATAGAAGCAAGTATAATTTTAGGAAAAAGTAGACCTTGAGTTAACAATTAAAAAATGCAAGAGCTACTTGGATTT
>NW_016808089.1:39000-67008 GCF_001698545.2 Rhinopithecus bieti
TTTTTTTTTTTGAGACGGACTCTCTCTCTGTCACCCAGATTGGAATGCAGTGGTACAATCTCAGCTCACTGCAACCTCCGCCTCCTGGGTTCAAGCGATTCTCCTGCCTCAGCCTCCCTAGGAGCTGGGATTACAGACATGCAGCACCACGCCTGGCTAATTTTTGTATATTTAGTAGAGATGGGATTTCACAATGTTGGGCAGGCTGGTCTCGAACTCCTGACCTTGTGATCCACCCGCCTCAGCCTCCTAAAGTGATGGGATTACAGGCGTGAGCCACCACCCCCAGCCTTTTTTTTTATTTTATTTTATTTTTTTGAGACAAGGTTCCACTCTGTCACCCTGGCTGGAGTGCAGTGGTGCAATCTTGGCTCACTGCAACCTCTGCCTCCTGGGTTCAAGGATTCTCATGCCTCAGCCTCCCAAGTAGCTGGAACTACAGGCATGCACCACCATGCCCAGTTAATTTTTGTATTTTTAGTAGAGATGGGGTTTCACCATGTTGGTCAGGCTGGTCTCAAACTCCTGGCCTCATGGGATCCACCTGCCTCAGCCTCCCAAATTGCTAGGATTACAGGGGAGAGCCACCACGCTCGGCCCTATCACAGTATCTCTTTCCCATCTGCTCCATCCCCACAGCAATCACTCTGGTTCAAGCCTTTTTTGTCCCCCACCTTGTACTATTGCAGGTGCCTCCACTTGCATTTGCTGCTCTCAGTTCCTATAAGGCTCAGCTCCAGTCCTGACCCTGCCTCATTGCCTGTCACATCATGTCCTGTCTCCTTAACATGGGAATCAAGGCTTCCTGTGCTCTCTTTTTCCAACTTTAGCCCACTAACAGCACTTGCTGGTCCCCAAACTTGTCCTGCATTCTCTTGCCTCCTCTAACTATCCCCCGACACACACTCCATCCCTGCCTGTCTAGAATCACCCCATCCTTCAAGAACCTAATTCACCCTATTGGATGTGAATCTGTTCAGAATCCCAATCATTTTGTTTCATTCATTCAGCAAACATGAATTGAGCGCCTATTATTTTCCAGGCCTTATGTTAGGAGCTGTGGATAATATAAAGATTAAAATATATTTTATATATATATATATATTCTTCCCTTGTGGATCTCTAATGGGCCAGAAATACAGACATAACTAACTCAAAATACCTATTATGCTGCCTCTGACTCCCATCCTATAGACTCTTTTCCCTCAGCCCATAAACATACTTAACATCCTCCCATCTTAAAACACCCACCTACCCCAGCCCTACCCCTGTATCAAACTCCTGGAAAAAAAGATTAAAAAAAAAATAGTATACAGCAGGGGTCCCCAACCCCACTGGGGCCACGGGGCTGGTGACCTGTTAGGAACTGGGCTGCACAGCAAAAGGTGAGCAGCAGGCAAGTGAGCATTAACAACTGAGCTCCACCTCCTGTCAGATCAGGGGCAGCATTAGATTCTCATAGAAGTGTGAACCCTACTGTGAACTGCATGTGCAAGGGATCTAGGTTGTGCACTCCTTATGAAAATCTAACTAATGCCTAATGATCTGAGGTGGAACAGTTTCATCCTGAAACCATCCCCACCTCCCTGGTCTGTGGAAAAATAATCTTCCACAAAACCGGTTCCTGATGCCAAAAAGGTTGGGGACTGCTGGTATACACTAGTCCCCTTCTTATCCGCCCTTTCACTTTTCTTAGTTTCAGTTACCTGCTGTGTCAACTGTGGTCTAAAAATATTAAATGGAAAATTCCAGAAATAAACAATTCTCAAGTTTTAAATTGCATGCTGTTCTGAATAGCATGATAAAATCTCACACTGTCCTGCTCCCTCCCACCCAGGATGTGAATCATCCCTTTGTCCAGAGTATCCATGCCATCTATGCTACCCACCATTAGTCACTTAGTAGCTGTCTTGATTATCAGACCAACTGTCACAGTATCACAGTGCTTGTGTTCAAGTTACCCTTATTTTGCTTAATAATGGCCCCAAAGCACAAGAGTAGTGATGCAGGCAGTTCGGATATGCCAAAGAGAAACCGTAAAGTACTTCTTTTAGTGAAAAGGTGAAAGTTCTCAACTTAAGGAAGGAAAAAAATCATATGCTGAGGTTACTAAGATCTACAATAAGAAAAAATCTCTCTGTGAAATCCTGAAGAGCTGGGCACAGTGGCTCACACCCATAATCACAGCAATTTGGGAGGCTGAGGCGAGCGGATCACTTAAGGTCAGGAGTTGGAGACCAGCCAAGACCAGCCTGGCCAACATGGTGAAACCCTGTCTCTACTAAAAATACAAAAAAATTAGCTGGACGTGATGGTGCGTGCCTGTAATCCCAGCTACTCAGGAGGCTGAGGCAGGAGAATCACCTGAACCTGGGTGGTGGAGGTTGCAGTGATCCGAGATCGTGTCACTGAACTCCAGCCTGGGCGAAAAAGCAAGACTCTATCTCAAAAAAAAAAAAAGAAAAGAAAAGAAAGAAAAAGGAAAAGAAAAAAGAAAGAAAGAAGAGAAAAATTTGTGCTAGGTTTGCTTTCACGCCTCAAACTGCAAAAGTTACAGCCACAGTAAAGGATAAACGCCTAGTTAAGAAGGAAAAGGCATTAAATCTGTGGGTGCAAGACAACAGAAACCTGTTCTGATTGACAGCAATCGGGCTCGGTACTATCTGTGGTTTTAGGCATCCGCTGGGAATCTTAGAATCTATCCCACGGGAATAAGTGGGGGACTACTGTATTCCCGTCATCACTCTTATCTCTGCCTCCTCACTCCCATCAGGCCTCTGCCCACCCTCCACTGACTTTGCTGCAGCAAAGGTCTCTTTCCAATGGACAAATCAGAAGACACCTTTCAGGCTCCCTCTTTTTTACCCTCTCAGCAAGATTTCAAATTGTCGCCAGAACTGTTTCCACTCCCTGTACCCACCTCTGAAGTATTGCTGTTCCCCATGATTCTGTCCTTGCCTCTCCCCTCTTCTTACTCTGTAGTAAGCTCCCCCCACCCCCAGCAACCATGGCAATCTTGTCCAATTCCTTGATTTTATGTTGCTGGTAACTCCTAAATCTATGACATGTATTATATCATAGGCCCAACCTCTCTCCTAAACTAGGAGACCACTCTGTCATCAGCATCCTGACCCTCAACATGCTCCTGACTGAACTCCCCTCTCACACACATACACCCTACCACCGAACCCTCTCCTCTGCTTGTATCCTTCATCCTGTTCATGCTTCTCCCGTGCAGCCAGAAATCCTTGCCATTCCCCTCTTCCTTATTCCCCACATACAATTTACTGTTTAACCCTATTGATGCTATCTTTGAAGTTTTTCTGTCTTTCTATTTCTTCCACCCTCTCCTGGTTCAAGCCCTATTACCATTCCACAGGGCTACAGCAGCAGCCTTCTAACTGGTGTCCCTACTTGCATTCCTCTCCTCAAATTCCAATACCTTCTCCACGCTGTAGCCAGTGAGCCCTCTAAAATGCACAGCTGATCTCTTCATTCCCTCATTTGAAAGCTTGTAGAAGGCTGGGTCTGGTGGCTCATGCCTCTAATCCCAGCACTCTGGGAGACTGAGGCAGGCAGATCACCTGAGGTCAGGAGTTCAAGACCATCCTGGCCAACATGGTGAAACCCCATCTCTACTAAAAATACAAAAATTAGCTGGGCATGGTGGTGTGCTCCTGGAATTCCAGCTACTCGGGAGGCTGAGGCAGGAGAATCGCATGAACCCTGGAGGTGGAAGCTGCAGTGAGTCGAGATCACAGCACTGCACTCCAGCCTGGGCGACAGAGTGAGACTCCATCTAAAAAAAAAAAAAGCTTGCTTGCAGTATCTCCCACAAGCTTCCACTCACTTATCCTACAAGTATCTACCACCTACTAGGTGCACACACTGTTTTGGGAACTGGCAATGCAGCAGGGAACAAAACAATGTCCTGCCTTCACGGACCTTCTAGTCAGGAATAATGCCAAATGCCTTAGCAGGGCCCATGATGAAATGCATGCCTGACTCCTCAGCCTTGTGTCCTTCTTCTCCTTGTCCCGTGCCCCCTAGTCATATCTAATTCACTTCAATACCTTAAATGTGCCCCTTATGTTTCATACTCTCTGCCTCCCTCCCATCCTCTATACCCCCTTTGCAGACTCTACTCCACAGTCACTTTTTCTGGGTAGTGTATAGGCTACCATAGCTAGTGCTGATCTTTGGAATGACCTGAGTTCAAATCCCCACTCCACACATACCAGCTGCATGACTTCTGTCAAGTTATCCTACTGTCCTGTGCTTTAGATCCTCAGCTTCAAATGGAAACAATAATAGTAGTTACTGTATGGGTTGGTTGTGAGAATTAAGTTAGTCAATCTATTAAAAATGCTTAGACACTTTAGGTGCCTGACACATAATAAGCTTGTAATACGTGTAGTATTGTTAATATTATACCACTCATCACACTGCTCTATAATAATCTCTCCTATAAAACATGTCCTATTGTCTTTGTACCCCAATGACTAACCTAGCTGGGCACATAGTAGATACTTACTAAATGTTGAGGCAAGGATAAAAGGATTGGTGGATTCAGGTTTGTTGCTTGGTTTCCGCTAGCCAAACATGATTATGGAGGAATAACAGCAACATTGGGGCTTCTTCTGAATATCTTTTTGACCAACTATCTAATTGTATGCCACTTTCACTGTGTGAGCAAGACCTGAAGAGACATGAGCAAGAAAAGAGCACTGAGGTGGGCTGAACTGAACTCAAGCTTGGGCTGATCTGAACTCAAGTTGAGCTATTTACGTTTCTTTCTTCATTGACTCTAGGGTTGAGAAGGGACCAACTACCCTAGAATAGCCACTACCTTTCACTTGCATCCCTCTGCCCCATCTCATATTTTCCATTTGCCCCCTTTTCAGTACCATGTTCTCCCTCAAAAGTGCATAAACTGAAGCCCAGAAAGCAAAAGATGTGCTGAGGGGGAAAGGGGAAAGGGTGGAGAGGGGTTAGCACCTCCGTCTTTCCTTCACTGAGATCAAAGCCAGCATTTTCCCTTGAAGGTCAGCTGGCCTCTTTCATCCCCTGCTCCACCTGTCTGGGAATGGGATTGCTGCTTGCCCATTTCCTTTCCTCTTCAGGGCTGGAGGGCAGTTTCAGGGTGGGGCCTCAAGCTATTTCTAGTTCTAGCCAAATCCCTCCACCCCAACATCTCTTTTGCCTTACGTGATTGTATTTCCTTTCCACCTCGCCAGTAAGTAACAAGTGGCAGGACTGTAGGACAGGAAACTATGAGAGAAGTCCGTTTCTCCACAGGCTAGTCAGTTTCTCCCAGGCTAAGCTAATGGCTTAAGCAAGTGGGGAGGGACACTGAGGCTGCTGGGCTTGGTCTGGCAGGAAGAACAGACTCGTCTTTCTACATCTCAGCCCTAAGCGCTTCACCTGACATCCTTCAGAGTGTGAATGAGTCTTGGCTAGGCAAGGGCCTCTTGCCCCAGGAGAAGGGAATTCACATTTATTAAAGTCCTACTATGTGCTGGGCCCTGTGCTAGGCCCTTTTATAGATATTATTTCATTGACTTCTAACAACCCAACCAGGTCAGCATTTGTCATCGTCAGGTGGAAATGATGAAACAGAGATTAAAAAGCTTGCCTGATGACAGGTACACTAAAATGTCAGAATTCACCACTATGTAATTCATCCATGTAACCAAAACTACTTGTACCCCAAAAGCTATTGACATTTAAATTTTTTTTTTTTTTAAGAAAAAGAAGCTTACCTGAGGCACACAAGCTAAATTCAGGCACCAAAATCTAGTTCCCCCAACTCTAAAGCCAGTGCTCTTTCCACTTCATCATGCTACCTCAAGAGCCTAGAAAAAATATTAATGCTATGAATTGATTCTTTGAATTATTTCACACAATTAGCTATATGGCTAGCTAAACCCTTGGTGAGTTAATTTAATTCAACATACATTTAAGGGAAACCTGTGATGACTTGAGTTGGACACTACAAGGTATGCAAAGAGAACATGACATAAGTTTCTAACTTTGCAGGCCAGCCAGCTGCCATGTAGAACTGGCTCACAACACAAGGACTTTCTGAAACCATCTGAGTCCCCTAACCTAAGAATAGTGCAAATAAGCAGGACCTGAGAATAACATTTGATTGGCAAAGGTGGGGAGAACTTGAGGAACCCAGACTTTGCTATTACCTGCAGCCAGTCTGCTTCAGCAAAGAATGGGTTATGCATGACTGTGCCTACCGTGTGGATCAGTTAGTTAAAGCCAGGTGCTAATGAAACCAGGACAAGAGGCTTAATCCCAGTAGAACTGAGTTCTGTCACATAGCAGCCAGTCCTGGTCCCAGCTGACCATCTTGCAACCGTGTGCTCTTGGTCAAAGAGGGAGCTAAAGTAGGAGAGTGAAGGTAAGTGCATAATAGGCACACATAAGTGAGGACGTGTTGTTCCAAACACTCAACCCTAATCAAGCAGCTCATGACATGTCTCACTGACAGAGAATCAGCAGTGTCATCTTCACACCTGGAGGCAGAACATTCCCTCCTCCTATACCTCAGCTAGGTACCCTGCCCCTGATTTTTATAGCACGTTGATGCTAGGGCTTCAGGTCTCCAAGAGGAGCTTCTTCATTGCAGCTGCCTTTCTTCTGTTGCACTATCTAAGCCTGTCTTTTCATACCCATGAAATGAGTGTACCACTTGACACACTCTGGAGAAGAGGCCGCCTAAGGAGAGAGTGTCACACCTGTTTAAAGCCTTCTCTTCCACAGCCAAGCCCACAAGGTCCTCAAACTTGGACCGAGGGGCCCTCCTAGGCTAAAAATACAAGTTTCTTCAACCATGATACAGGGGAAAGGGGGTACTGGTTCTGGATGTGTCCCCAGGTAACCCCTCTTGTCTGTTCCACATATAGGTTTAGTAAAGCCAATCTCTACTCAAAGCCTTTTCTATCTCTGGAACTCAGGGCTTCAGGTATCAGAGAGTAATAACTCCAACAGGAAGGACCTAAGCCCCTCTTTCTTTCTAGATCAGTCCACACACACACATATATACACACAAAGGACATTATAAACATTGGCACAGTCTTGGGCATTTTTCTTTTAATTAAATGTGTAGAGTTTTCTGTCATGGATGTGCAAAACCATCTCCCCATCAAATTACTTCCATGGATTCTACAAAGACACTGTTAGAATCCCTAGAGATTGTTCCACAACATCTCCCACGGTGCCAGATGTACATCCAGACTCTTAACAAGGATAATTTGGTGACAATGGCAATAACTCTGGATTATTTTTAAGAAGCTCTTTGAATGGCATCAAAATCATGACGCGTATCATGATCCTTTTTTCATGCCCCCTGTACCATTTTGTTTTGATGGAATTTGAATTTCCCTGGTTTACTTACCACCTAACAATATCACTATTGAAAGCACATAACGTTAAGGACCATATGCTTTCCCTCTGGAGAGTGTGCACAAATACTATTTCTGTTAAAAACTAAACAGAAATAGTAGTTTTGCATATTTCCCATTCAAAGACTTACCCCGATTGAATGATTCCCTTTGTCGTGGAGTATTTTTCCCCAAGTCGGTCCTACCAGAGAAGCTGAATCAGATATTGTGACTTCCCAATGGTCACAAGGAGTCATCTACCAAGCTAGAAATAGAATCCACAAACATTTATTTTGATTCCCTGAATTAAAACCAAATAAACTGTACTATAGAGAAAGAAAATTAAAATAGAGAAACTAGACTTCTTTGCCATTCCTGGGCCAGGGAATTCAAGGCAACCAAAACTAACAGGCAGTTGCCATGGTCTGTGAGGACCAAGGAGATGAATAGGACACAGGTGCTGCCTGCCTTCAGGGAACTGACAGTCCAGTGTGGGGAGATTGGGTCAATGTTGAAAAATCTCTACCCAATGCAGAATATGCCTGTGAGCACCTAGAGGACCCCAGAGGAGGTCTCACCCATCTTTACAGTCCCTCTGCAACCAGCACAATGACCTGCATGTGATGTGCAGGCAAGCGCTGTGTATTTAAGGGCCCTGAAAGAAGTATCAACAGAATGCTCTTGGGGTTGGTGGAGAAGGAGGGACAGCTTTGTGAAGGAGGTGACATTTGAGCTGCGCCTGGAAGGATGGGGAGGTTTTTCACAGGCAGCAGGGACTGGGGGAGGGCCTTTGCAGGCCCCAGGAAAGAGCAATGGCAAAGATCCTAAGGGAAGAGAAAGCATGGTGTGATTTGGAAGAGCACCAAGCAGTCTAGTGTGGCCAGAGGACAAGGAAGCAATAAGAGCTGAGGTTGGAGAGAAAAGTTGAGACCTAAGCAGAGAGACCGTTGGACAGCAAGCTAAATAATTTCACAGGGGACTATCATTGAAGGTCTGAGCAAGGGGAGTAGTGATACCACCAAGGCAGGGCTTCCTACTGCATCATCCTGTTCTGCCCAAGGAGGCCTCCCTTGCCTTGTCGGTAGTGTGTTTCTTTTGATTGTTTGTATGTGGTTGGTTTGGAGGTTTTATGTGGCTTAGTTTGTTTTTTGGCCTTTCCCTTTTCCTTACAGTTTTTCACAGCATATGGTCCTGATTATGTGCTGGAAATCACGCCAAGCTGCCGGCCAGACCGCAATGAGCCCCACCGAATCCAGCAAATCCTCAACTACATCAAAGGTGAGCACTGCCCCTCGAGGCCTGCCCTCCTTGTTCCACCCAGTTTGTGGTGGCCCATCAGTGGGGGCTTCCTTAAATACCATTTGCCTTTTGGTAGCTAATCATTTCACCGACTTGGAAGGGAAACCTCTTCTTGGCCTGACAGCTTGTAGCTGGAATTCTACACTGGCCACTCTGGTTGGGATTGTCATTTGGCTGGCTAATGTCACCTCAGAAGGACAAAGGGTTCAGCTTTTGGCCCTGCCAGGGGAAAATCAATTCTAAAGTGTTCCCTGAGACCCTTTTTCTTTCAAAAGGCCAATAGTAAAGCACTCTTTAAGATCAGAAAAGTTGGCCAGGTACCATGGCTCATGCCTGTTATCCCAGCACTTTGGGTGGCTGAGGCGGGACGATTGCTTGAGCCCAGGAGTTCAAAACCAACCTGAGCAACATGGCAAGATTCCATCTCTACAAAAAATTTAAAAAATAGCCAGGCATAGTGGCATATGCCTGTGGTCACAAACACTTGGGAGGCTGAGGCAGGAGGATCCCTTGAGCCCAAGAGGTCGAGGCTGCAGTGAGCCATGTTCACACCACTGCATTCCAGCCTGGGCGAGACCCTGTCCCCAGGAAAAAAAAAAAAAAAAAGAGGAAAATTCAAGTCAATTCAGACTTACTGGGGTGGGGAGGGGCTCACAGACATTCTGTTCCAGTGTGTATGAGTCCTTGATCCAGTAGAGCCTCGAAAGAATGTGGAACTACAATGAGTAGTCAGCGATTCTGATGCCCTGGGAGTGGGTTCCCTGGACTCAGCCAGAGTACTGCAGATGGGCTGCTGGCCTAGCCTCCTTCCTGGCCTAGCCTCCTTCCCTTCCCCAAGGCTGGCCTGGCATCATTCTGGCCTCGGGGTGGAGGGGAAGTGGCAGCCATCAGGGCATTGCCCTCCTGATCCCACTGTCCACTGGCTGTTTGGGGTCAGTGTCCTCAGCATTCCAGTAGGGCCCCCTCTCAACTCCAGCTGCTTCTTCACAACTCACTTCATCTACCATTCGCATTAAGTATTTTTGGCACCCATTTTCCTGTTTAATTAAATGTACATATACATAAGTGTATTTTTTAGATCCTAATTATTTGCCAGAGTTAAGAGGCCAAGGGTATCTTTTTGCCCATCCTGGACAGGGAAATTCCCATGTTTATTCATAAAATGACCAAGATAGCACCAGTTCTCCTACCTTTGAGTCCCTCAGTGAAATATAATCCAACACCAAAAGGAGGCCTGTTCTATGCTGAAGTTAGTCCGAGGAAACACTACACTCAGAGAGTCTTTGCTGTAGGTCACATTAATGCCCCTATCTACTAGCAGAGCACAGTATATGACAGCAGCAAAGTCTTCATGTCCTGAGCTCATTTAGCCAGAGAAAAGTTTCTATGCTAAGAAGTCATAGACTCTCAAGGTTATTCTCACAGCATTGCTGATTGTCCCCTCTGAGGCGTCCCCTAGCCCTCGGCCTTCTCCCGACCCTATAGTTTCAGGCTAACTCCCTCTCACCTCTTAGTGGCTACTGACCCCACAAGTCCTTGCTTCCTAACCAAATCTTCCTCCCTTGTCCAACTTTTAAGGCCTTCAAAGTCCTTCCACTCCTGGCCCTTCTCCAGTCCTTCTCACTGTGTTGCAGCCCTGATGAACACTAGCCATCCAGCCCTAGTTTTCCCTGCTCCCCTCAAACCTGGTGCACATGTCCTGTGTTCCTCAGAACTGATCCTGGACCAGCTTCTCTTACCCTTCTTCCTTCAACTCTGCCTTTTTCCCCCATTCAGGCTCTAAATCCTGGTAGAGCCACAGACAAAGAATAGAAACAGGGGAACTAAGCAAGCCTTGAAGCTACTCGCTCACACCTCCATATGGGCAGATATGTGTATGCCCTTGCTTCCCTGCACACATACCCAGGCACATAGCTCCAGAGAGTGGTGGCATCTTGCTATTGAGGAAATGGAAATGACAAATGAGAGAAGACATAAGAAAGGTAATGCAAAGGAAAGAGAACGAGGAAAGGTAAGAACCCTAAAAGAGCAGAAAATCAAACAGAGATTTGAGATAAAAGGCTGGGATAAGGGTTGATGAAAAAAATAATAGATCTTAAAGGACATGAAAATTACATGGAAGTCAAGCTTTTTAAAGATCCTAACAGGTTAAAGCAATATTCTGATTGTAACACAATGAAATCAAACTGGAAGAAAACATAAGGACCAGGAATTGGGTCCTACAAAAGCAACTACCTGCATGCAAATCCGGGCAACATGGCTTAGCAGCATTTTACTAAAAGAGAATTAGGGATTTGAGTCAACTCGGAGCTCAGTATGAGTCACCAGGGCAAAGTGGCCTCCAGAGATGCTAATGCAGTATCGACCTCATTTTAAAGGGCTCTAGACAAATAGGAGCATGTTCCTGGAGGTCAGTCAGGCTGGGGAGAGGACTAGAGCCCAGGCTCCAAGAGGTCTGGTTGGAGGTGCTGGGACCTTTTGGAGAAGACTCGAGGATGTGGTCTCTACTCCATATATCTGTCACAGAGCAAAGGGCATAGACAGAGTCTATGTGGCCACAAGGCATAGAGCTGGACCCATGGATGGATATTTTATAAAGGCAGATTTTCATTCAATAGAAGGAAGACATTTTCTAACTATTAGAACTATCCAAAGTGGAACAGACTGCCCAGAAAGGCATGAGGTCTCTGTCACTGGAGATATACAAATAGAAGCTAGACAATCCCTAGGCTGTCATATTGTAGAAGGGCCCCTGCCTTGGGGGAGGGTGATTGGACTAAATTGCTGTTAAGGCTCCTTCCAACCCTAAGATTCTAGGATGCTGTATATTACAAAGAGAAAATAGAAAAAGAAAGAATATGGTGAGAGTGCAGGGGTTGGCAGATGAGTCACAGTTGTTGGGTGTGGGGAGGTGATGCCATGTATAAGAAAGAATTGATGCAGAGAAGAAGAGAAACTACATGGCTAAGAGTGGGTGAGGAGGAGCCAGAGAGGGTAGACAGCAAGTGGAGTGGCTATAGAATACTAGCAATGTTCAGACTTTCCGTTTAGCCATCCCTTTCATATTGACAAAGTCTTGTTTTCTAGCCATGCAAATTTAGCAGAACACAGAAGCTCAGAACCGAAGAGAAATGCAGCTAAACCTTTAAGAAACGAGGCTAGAAAGAAGTCCAAATGTTGCTAAAAATGGCTAGGCTAACCTGCTATACTGATACTGTGCCCCTCCAGCATGGTGACGCATGCTGCCATCAGATAGTGCGTTGCCATGACAATGGTCAGTGTGGAAAGGCTGCTGAATTTTCTGAATTCTGAAAAATTTTCCTGAACCTGTCTACAAGACTGTTATTTGTTCTTGCATATAAAAACCTCAGTGAAGCTGGCCATTTCTCACTGTACCTCCCCTCCACCTCCCCTCACCCCATGAAAAATAAAGAGTAGGATGTGACACAGATTGCTTTGGGGAGGTAAGATGGCAATGAGGGAATGAATGGATTCAGCTCCACTCTATGTGAGGGAGTTCAGCCAGCATATCTGGTTGAATTTGTTCAGCCTTTAAGCTTGGGCTTTTTCTCTTTCTTGCCACATCCCTTAGAAGCACAAAAGATGAGATTGTAGCCTATTGGAAATCAAACCTGAGAAGATTCATCTTACAGAAATGCGTTCCACATGCCACAGGATGACTGAAGGGACAGGCAAATTTAGACCTCAACTTTCCCAGCTTTACTGCCCATTAGTCTTTCTGAGAGGAAAAAAGACCCACAAAGCCATGGAGAGTCCATTCAAGCTGTTAGCTTCACACAGAGAAAAACTCCTCTCGTGCCAATGAGCTATCTTGAAGGCATGTGTCGTTGTTCATAAGAAAGTATAGGTTAGAGAGCGGATGGCTCTGTCCAGCTCATGACTACTACTGTAAAATCATCCTTGCACCATCTTGATATGCTTAAAGCTGGTTGCCTTTCCTCTGGTGAATGTACTCCAGAGGAATTGGCTCACGGTGAACCTTCCAGAGTTGGAATAATGCTGATATGATTAATCCTCAGGGAGGGCTAGTTCCTCAAGCCTGGCTAGCTCTGCATGGGGAAATGCAGATAAAGGTAGGAGGCTTTCTAGTTTCTGGTACTCATGACATTCGAATCAAGGGGAGGCCCCTAGGAGACTCAGAGCTCCACACTGCAGCCCAGGCCCAATTCTCTTGGGGAGCAGGAGTGGGGGAGTTGTGCATTTGTGAGAATGCGTTACAGTTGCGACCCGAGGTTTCAACACTTGCTCTGTGTTCCCAGAACTATTCCCCAGGTTTGACTGGGAGAGAAAAAGAAACAAACAAGGTCAGGAAGTAAGGAGGAGAAGGAGGGAAGGGGGAGGCAGAAGACACAAGGGAAAAAAAAAAGGCCTTGCATGCATCTGCCCTTTCTTTCCCTTATTGAAGGAGCCGTAGGATGGCAACCTAACAAACTGATACGGGTGTGGACAGAAACAACACAGATGAAATAGGAAGAACAGCTACTATTTATCTTACAGATAAGGGAACTGAGGCTCAGGGAGGATAGGTGACTTGGCCAAGATCGCCTTTATTCATCCAGCAAGTAATTACTGAGCTCCTACTGTGTGCCACACACTGTGCTAATAAGCAGTGGGCTGGACATTGGAACCCAGGCCTGGAGTGGAGCTTCAGAGTCAGGCTGTTTGACCTTTATTTCCCTCCTCTCCTTGGCAGCATTGCTCTGTCAAATCTACTCGTCATCCTGTCTGCTCTTTCCAATCGCCCCTAGTAAACCCTCCTACCTCACACTACATGCCCAGCTCCTTCCATGTGGCTAATCCTAAACACATGAAGTCTCATGACTCCCTGGAAATGGGAAAAAGACATTCTTGGGCAACCTTCGAAATTCTGGCGCCAGACATAGGCTTTGTAGCCCTCCCTAGGCCCCGCCCCTTCCCCCACCATACTGTAATCTGAAACTTCTAGCTCCCTTTCAAGATGAGTAGAGAAGGAAAAGAGATGGACAGAAGGTAGAAGAAGCCAGCTCACCCAGCTCCTACTGCCCGAAATGTGCTGTAGCCACCAGACCCAGTCTGTCATTTGCAGTTCCACAGCCCCAATCTGAGACCCTTTGCACATTTGCTGGTAATATTCTTAGGCGAACCATTGTGCTGGGTATAAGCAGCGCTTCCTCTGGCAGCCTGACATCCGAGATTGTCATCCTTCTAGGGACTAGCATTGGAGCTCAGGTTTGGGCATATTCAATGCCTGCTGAAGCCCCAGGCTTAAAGCAGTGCTCCTGCATGGTGGGACTCTATACCATGGAAACTTGGCTTCCTTCTACACTGTCTCTTACTTCTTGAGAAGCCATGAGGATAAGTTGAAAGGTAGGGTTGGTCCCAAGGATAAACTGACCATTTGCTTTAGGACTTCTTGGAAGGACTTCGGAGCAGGGTTTTGGAGGATACCTGAGCCAATTTGCATGACTTCAGGTGAAAATACCTGCGATGTCCATCCTTTATCTCTCTTTCCTGTCCCCTGCTGGCTCTTTATTCCTCTTCATCTCCCTGTGGTCCTTTCCAGGAGTCTACCGCCAAGTTGGACTTCCTCATCAAGCAGGTTCCTCTCTTTCTTGTTTCACTAAAGAGTTAAAGAGATGGAAAGGCTTCTTGTCGTCATTGTTATTGTTGCTGTTGTTAAACAGAAAATAAGTTATAAAATGTCATGCTAAAATTTTAAAATTCTGGGCCGGGCGCCATGGCTCGAGCCTGTAATCCAGCACTTTGGGAGACTGAGACAGGTGGATTGCTTGAGCCCAGGAGTTAGAGACCAGTCTGGACAATATGGTGAAACCCCTTCTCTACAAAAAAAATATAAAAATTAGCCGGGCGTGGTTGTATATACCTGTAGTACCAGCTACACTGGAAGCTGAGGTGGGAGAACTGCTTAACCCCAGGGAGATTGAGGCTGCAGTGAGCTGTGACTGTGCCACTGCATTCCAGCCTAGGTGACAGAGCCAGACCTTGTCTACAAAAAAAAAAAAAAAAATTTAATCCTAAAATAAAAATGGAGACTGCTCCCCAAAGTTACAGTAACTTAGACAGCAGCTTTTAACAAACCATGAAAACCCTTGGCATATTACTCATGAAGACTTGAAATTTCTACCTAAATCTATGAGGTGGGAACTACTGATATTGACAGGATACAGCACAAAACCCTGAGCTGGGTACTTCACATACATGATCTCATTTAACCTCACAATTTCCTTATGAGGTAGGAGACTGGCACCCAAAGACGTTGTGTAACATGCCCTAGTCACACAAGAAGTAAGTGATAAACTCAAGATTTGAACCCAGACCTGGTGGCCCTCTTCTCCATGGCAGCATTGCCCTGTGACACCTACTCATCATCTCTCCCCTCTGCTTTTTTCCAGTCACTAGTAAACCTTTCCCCCTGCTCAGCCTCCCAAAGTGAACTTCAGAAGCAGTTTAATTTTAAGAGATATGATTGTGTCTCCACTTTAAAGCCCAGCTCAAGCAATCAACACATATATTTTTGAACCCCACCCCACTCAAGCTGGTGCCATTGGGAGATATACGAGGTGTTTAAGACATGATCCCTCCTCCTGATAAATAGTTGAGAAATTTAGGTTAGGAAACAAAACTAAGCCCCTTGGACATATCAGAATATAATAAGGTCTGACACTATATATAGAAGAGACTGGGCAGTAAGACTTTAGGGAGACTGCTTTCAGAAGTCTGGGAGGATTTGAATAGATCAGAATAGGGATGCACTTGTAAGTAAGGGAGATTCAGAAGGGTGGGGATAGGGGGCAGATTGCAGGCTCCCTTGAATTTCAGGCTGACTAGTTCATATCCACAGTAAAGTGGAAGTCATTCTAGGTTCTGGAATTAGAGCACCACATGATACAGTGATATTTGGGATAGATGGTGATGGTAATGCAAGACTGAGACTGCAAGGTCCTCGACTAGAATAGTGGTGGTAAAATAGGAAGAAATGACTGAGAGCTATTATGAAGAGAGTATCATCACCAGCACTGGGAGGTAGGCCATTTATAGAGGATTGGGGAGAAAGGAAGAAGTAAAGGTGACTCTGAGATTTCCAGCCTGGGTACCAACTGAAATGGGAAGCTCTTGGGGGAGGGGACATAGCTTTACTGAAACATATACTTGATGTGTTCTCTTTTGATGTATTGAACTTGAGGTCTCATACTAATTCCATACAGTGTATCTACATGAAAAAAATTTGTTGCAGCCAGTTAAAAAGCAAATTTTTAAAGATAATTTGATGACACTAGAATATGTTCATGATTACAATGTTAAGTGAAATAAACAGGATACAAAATGGCTTACTACCATGTAGTCTCAATTTTGTAACTGTATTTAGTGTATGTTTTGGGAGAGGGGATATGCACAGAAAAACACAAGAATGAAATGCTAACAGTAGTCATATTTGATGATACTTTACCAAAGTAATATACCTTAACAGTAGTTATCTAGAATTGGAATTATAGATGATTTTTACTTTTTTATGCTGTTTCTGTATTTTTCAAAATTTCTACCATGAACGTGTATTATTTTTGTAGTCAGGAAAAAAAAAGTAATACATGCTGGCAGGGGCAGAGGGCACTACCCTATTACCTCCAGGTGGGGAGTAAAAGCCTAGGTTCCCTACTCAGCCACCATTGACACCCTGGGGAGAAGAAGGGCACCTCAGTATTGCTGGATGGAGTAAAATTCAGGCTCTCCAGTAGACCTCTACTGATACCACTCTGGCCAAAAATGGGAACGGCACCTTTTTATTGCTCCCCATTTGGCCTCTACTGACATAGCAATGGGTGGGCCTCCTTGCCATTGAGCAAAGATGGAAAGTCCTGGCTTTCTACTCTGCCTTCTTTGACACCACCCTGGTGGAATGAAAGGGAAGCCTAATAGTAACCATTTAGTGTTAATATGTGCCAGGCCCTACTCTGGACACTGGCAATACAGAAGTCAATAGAATAGATAAGCCAGGCACAGTGATGTGGGCTGATAGTTCCAAATACTCAGGAAGCTGAGGCAGGAGGATCGCTTGAGCCCAGGAGTTTGAGACCAGCCTGGACAACATACTGAGACACTGTCTCTTAAAATAATAAAGGAAATAGGCCAAATAAAGTCCTTGCCCATCATGGAGATTACATTCTAGTGTGGAAGATAGACAATAAACAACTAAATAAATATTTAATGTTGTTTACTGATAAATTATGAGGGATGCTATTCAGTAAAGACCTTTCTGAGGCGGTGACATTTGGGAACAGAGATTAATGAAATGAGGGAAGGAGATTTACAAAATTTGCATTCGGCCGGGCACGGTAGCTCACACCTGTAATCCCAGCTCTTTGGGAGGCCAAGACAGGCAGATCACTTGAGCCCAGGAGTTTGAGACCAGCCTGGGCAACATGGCAAAACCCTGTCTCTACCAAAAACAAATGTAAAACTGAGCTGGGTGTGATGACGCATACCTGTAGTCCCAACTACTTGGGAGCTGAGACGTGAGGATCAATAGAGCTCAGGAGGTCAAGGCTGCAGTGAGCCATGATTGCACCACTGCACTCCAGCTTGGGCAATAGAGTGAGACCCTGTCTTTAAAAAAAAAAATGGTAGTGAAGTACATTCTAGATGAAGAGACAAGCAAGATCAAAGACCCCAAGCGAAATGGATTTAGTATGTTCAATATAGATATATGTTTCAATGTGTATTAAAAAGAAATATAATTATCAGATCAAACTCTTTGGTTCCAAAGATACTGCTTAGGATGAGGCTGGGTTTTCTTTTAATGTCTCTATAAGAAAAGTCCACATAGGCAGTATGTGAATATGGCCAAACTCTTGACAGTATAGAAGTTTAGGAAGCAGANAGTATGTTCAATATAGATATATGTTTCAATGTGTATTAAAAAGAAATATAATTATCAGATCAAACTCTTTGGTTCCAAAGATACTGCTTAGGATGAGGCTGGGTTTTCTTTTAATGTCTCTATAAGAAAAGTCCACATAGGCAGTATGTGAATATGGCCAAACTCTTGACAGTATAGAAGTTTAGGAAGCAGATCAGTCTCTAATATATATATAATATTATTAGCTCCATTTAATAGATGTAGGAACTGAGGCCTAGGGAAGTTAATTAGCCTGTACAAAGTCACACAACAGGTAAGTACGGAAGCTAGGATTCCACCTGAGACACTGAGGATCATACCCAAAGCTTGGAAGAGGAAATAAGGAATTTTCCTTCTGCCTGGCAGAGCTGCTGATGGTTACATAAACAAACCAAGAATATTCAAAGAGTAGTTGGAGGCCTCTAATATGTTTAATTAAGCATTTTTTGCTTGTGTGCCCAAAGTACATGCCCAAAGCAATTGTATTGCTCATTCCCCTCCAGCTTCTAGCTCTAAAATGATCAAGGGGTAGAAGGAAGGTTGGAAATTATTAGGAAAAATAAGGTAAACCACTCAGGGTTTTGGAATGCCTAACTGTTGACAACTTTGTCAGTCTACCCGGAGGCCCTTTAGCCAACTGAGATTCAGGTGCTGTCTTGAGCACAGCCACCAAATCCAGCAGTGCTAAGAGTCATTTTCTGCCAGAGTGAGTGGGCCTAGCCTCCTTGGCCTTGCCACGGAGGGGCAGCTGCTGCAGGATTCTCACCACAGAGTTCCAGAGGAAGGTCTGCAGACCTCCCATCCCATGGTTTTCTGCTGTACCTGGACAGGGACTTCCCCAAGCCATGGTCGGGTCATGCAGGAGCTCATAGTCTTTTGAGAAAGGAAAGCATCTTTACAGGCTCCTGGTTTGCCAACATTCTTCTGCCTCTTTGCAGCTCCAAGCACATTTTGGAGGGAGATTTCACAAAGATTTCTAAATTGAGTTAGAATTTCAAGTCTATTGTGACATGCAAATTAGTCCTGCTTGCGCATTGGCAGCAATGCAGCTGAAGTGCCTAGAGACGGGCCATAAAATGAAAACATCAAAGTGATTAAATGTGCCCGAAGAGCATAATTGAGTGCATGAATAAGAGAAAATAAAACAAATTGATTTTCTCCAGTGCCAGAAAAACAGAATAATTGAAAACAAAATAATAGACTTTGAAGTAATCAAAGTGAGGAATGCACCATAGTGACATAGAAACAGCCAGTTGTGGGAGAGATTTATTGTGTTTCTGTTATCATTTTTACAACTTTAATTTCATTAGCTAATAAATACAAATCAATTGAAAAATCAGTCAACCGGAGAGAAGGCAGTCCCAAGCCAAGATTTTTATTCACATCTCTAAAACAGGCTGAGACAGTGATTCTTAATCTACTTTCATAGGTGCACATTTCTGCCGTGAGCTGGAAAACAAGTTCTGGGAGGGCTGTCTGCTTTGGAGGTGGTGATGTTCTGTTCTGACAGTCACTTTCTACATACAGATTTACAGATTCAACTTTCAAGAGGGTCACTTTTATACCCCACCAAGATTTCTGACAGACAGAACTGCCCAAGTACAAGCATCTTGGTTTACATAGATGACATTTTCATGGCACTGACCAGCAACTGCGGTCTTACACAAGGTCATCCTGGATTCATTTTGGTGATAGTGGTGGTGGTGGCAGCTATGGCAGCAACAATAGCAGGAGCACCTGCTACTCTTGCAATATTGCTGAGCATCTATGGCTCACTGCTTCCAACCCCCACCCTCATCCCCCGACACATACACGCACACTAGTGACACTGAAATCTAATCTAAAACCAGGAAGGCCAATCAAGAGTATGCCACTCTTTTGGCTTCCAGCCTAGCGACCATGATCCTGGGGAAGATCACAGGAGGGGAGCTGGGCCAGAGGAGACTTCTCATGTTCACTATGGCAATAAGGCACTGGGGACACCAAGCCATGCTGGGCTCACATGCTGAATGATCACAAAGCAATCATGACACCACCACAGAACAATTTTTATGGCTCCTCCAAGAAAAGAATCCCTCTAACCCACTCTTCAGCTGTTCACGGCTGGGCTCAGTGACCCTTCACTTCAGGATCCACAGTGATAGCTGATGTTACTTGAATTGTGGGTTTTCTTTTCACAGGCCCTTGAGCTCTCTGGCAGCTGTTGGCACTTCCAGATGTTTGTGACACACCCTACCTTCAGGGCTCCACAGTTAGCGACTGTGCCTTTGGCTCCAGTAAAGGTCTTTGGGACCACTGGGACTGTAAACCAGGGTGTGCAGAAGGAGTTGGCAGTGCTGAGACTGGCACTACTTGCTGGCTCAATCAGGATGGCATAGTTAATAGATTGTGCCTGCCAGGCAATTTGTCCTGGAGAATTTATCTTCCAGGAAGCACCTAGAAGCTGAAGGGAGCCTCTCTGACCTTCTGGTGGCATCCAAGGCCTAATCATGATATGCCTTGAGGTGAATAGGGGATGTTAGCATTTAGGTTTTTTGTGCCAGAGAGCGAGAGTTGGTCTCCAAGTCGAAAATCCCAGCTTCCATTTCCCACTGGTGTTTGGGTGGGGCAAAATAGAGCAAATAGCTTTCAAACTCTAAAGCATTATACAGATGTAAGGCTGTATTATTCCTCCTACCACTGCTATTCCCATTATCCTGGATTTCTCAGCCCAGAATTTTTGTCTGAGAAAAAGAAATGTGGAGAAGGCACATCAACCAAAGAACCTCGGAGCTCTGTCTCCAAAACGGCTGGGAGGCATTGCCCAGCCCAGCAGATAGACAATTGCCAGGGCCCAGCTCCACAAGCTGGCTGGCAGGCAAGCAGCCCACTCCTGTGATGTCACCTCTACAGTTACTTGTGCCCATCCCTCCACATGAAGCCAGCAGATTTAGGCACAGGAGGGGAGAAAAAATGAATCATAGGCTATTTTAGAAATTGCTTCGATTCTGTTTGAGACTGCAGTAGTGCCTTGAGAGCTAAGACCAGAGCACCCTAACCATCAGGGTAATATCCTCTAAGTGCTGGTATCCTGTAAACGTCAGAAGCCTGGTGGGATTAATCCACAACCTCAGGTTCTAATTCAGGTCAGAGGCAGACAAGTGGTAACCGGCGGTTTTACTTAATTGTCAATAAAAGGCTCTCTGATGACAGGAGGAATCTACATTCCAAGGCAAGCAATGCAGTTGACCATTAAGAGCTAAAAATTAAACCAGCCATCCATATCGACACATGCCCAAGGCTTCAAAGGAACCCTTGGTACTGCAATTGTTCCCAGGTAGAAAATGAAGTCCTTGAACCTGGCCATGATGGGGCAGCAGCTGGAAATCTTGCTCTAGCCCTGGATCCCACCAGATCCCCTGCTCTCCTGACAATCTCTCAGAGGCTCCCCATGGCCTCTCAGATAAGGCCCTGGCCTTGATATGGCCTCTGGCCACCTCTCTAGCTGCATTGCCCCCGTCCCTGATCTTCATCCTGTATCCTGACCTCAAAAACTTTGCAGTTGACTTTATACATCCTGCTCTGTTCCTGCTGCCTGGAACATTCTTCCCTCCTTTGCCCTTCAATAAACCACCTGCTCTGTGAAACTTCTGTGCCCTCTTTTTCTGCCCACAACACTCTGTACATACTAGAATTGTATCACCTTGCTACTGTGGACTATGTGTTTGCCTCCATATATGTCTTCCTCATTAGGCCGAGAACTCCTTCACAGCAAGAACTATCTTGATCCCCTCTGTGACCCCAGCACCCAGCACAGGGCCTAGGCCATTGTAGACAACGACAAAGGCTTAGGCAATAAGTGGACAGAAAAATGGACCAGATTGAGTCAACTGAGGGAGCTGAATAGCTGGATGAGAGTGGGGGTGCACACCATCTAAGATTCTCAGATACCAGAGCCTGCCAGCAGCAGGACAGCCTGGACACCGGCTGCCCAAGAGTAATCCCTACAATGATTTTTCTCAAGATGTGCCTCATGTTCCTCTATATGACAGACAATCTGAGGTGACACAAAGACATTTTTAATTTCAATAGTCATATTTATTTTAACATATGTTTTTAAATGTAACAAGCAAGTTGTCTATTATTATTATTATTGCTGCTTATGATAGATGAGGCCAAAATAGGTATTAAAGTTTTTTCTTATTTTTTAAAATTTCTTTTAAAATTAATAGAGACAGGGACTCCCTATTTTCCCCAGGCTGGTCTCAAACTCCTGGGCTCAAGGGATCCTCCTACCTTGGCCTCCCAAAGTGCTGGGATTACAGGCATGAGTCACTGGGCTCGGCCTGAAGTTTAAAAGTGAGTTAATACCCCCCAAAAAATAAAAATAGATTTTATATATATGTATATGTGTGTGTGTGTGTGTGTGTATATGTGTGTATACATAGATATAGATATAGATATATATCATGGTGACTATTAATACAGCTGTTAAGTAGATATAAAAACATTCCTAAAAGAGGTATTCATGTGACAGAAGTTTTGGAAACACTTTTCAACAGTCCTAAATTCACTTCTCTGTTCCTTTGTGGTGTCACCCAACCTCCAAGGGTTCCTGAGATCACACCAGCATGCCTCCAAACTGCTGTGATGCTGATTGTGTTCAGAACTTATGTATCCTAGCCTGGTTCTCCTTTTGTTAGCATGCGTTTGCTCACCTTAACCACATTTATAAGGTCCTTAAGAGCAATGACCAAGCTTTAAGCCTCTGGGAATTTAATGGGAAAGTGCTTGATCGCTGCCCTGTAGCTCTACAGATGTCTTTTCCTTCAATCAATGGGTACTGAGCACCTACTAGGCATCAGGCACTACTGAGGGTGCTAACAGTAGAGTAATGACCAAGACAGCAGACAAGGTCCCTGCCCTCATAGAGCTGGTGAGAGGAAGCCAACAGGGAGCAAATAAGGAAACAAACACACAAGAAGTTTTCTGTGTGCTAAGTGAATTGAAGAAAATAAAACAGAATCGTGTGACAGAAAAGGAGTGAATAAGGGGGTGGCTCCTTAGCTTGGGTGGTCCTAAGGTCTCTCAGAAGTGACTTTGGGATTGAGACCTGTCGACTCAAGGTGACAAAGGTGATGAGAAGAGTTGGAAATGGGGATAGCCAGGACAGAGCGTTCCAGGCAGAAGGAAGAGCAAGTTCAAAGACAGGAGAAGCCCTAAGAGGGAAAAATGATTTCTGTGTTCAAGCCACACAAAGACTCATGTGAGCAAGGAGGGTGGTGGTAGGAGACAAGAGGCAAAGGACCAGCCCCTGCAGGTGAGTAACTTAGATTTTATTGTGATTGGAGGCTGTTAGAGGGATTTGAGCATAGGAGTGATGCGGTCTGACCTAAGTATTAACAAAATACTCTCGTTGCTATATAGAGCATAGGTTGTAGGAGACAAGGAAGGAAGCAAGGAGACCAGTCTTGAGGCTATTAGAATCATCCATGTAAAGGGCAAGAATAGTTTGGGGTACAGTTGCAGCAGTGAAGGGTGGAAAGAAGGAGGTAGATTTGGAATCTATTTTGGAGGTAGAATCCACAGGACTTGCTAATAGATTGAAAAGGAAGGTTGTAAACAAAGGAGGAATAAGGATGACCCCTAGTCAACGTCATGAAGGAAAAAAAAGGCACAAGAGGACTGTTCTATGTCTGCTCTGTCCAATATAGCCTCACCACTAGCCACATGTGGCGAAGTTCATTAAAATTAAACAAAATATAAAATTATGTTCCGCACTTGCACTAGACATATTTCAAGTGCTCAATAGCCACATGTGACCAGTGGCTACCATATTGAGCAGCATAGCTGTAGGATGGTCACATCATCCAAGAAAGTTCTATTGGACCACACTGCTCCACATTAAAAGATTAAGAGAATAAAAGACAAACCACAGACTGGGAGAAATATTTGCAAAATTCATATCCAGTAAAAGAGTTCTATCCAAAATATACAAAGAATTCTTAAAACTCACCAATAAGAAAACACTCAATTTTTAAATGGGCAAAAGAGGCTGGGTGCAGTAGCTCACTCCTGTAATCTCAGCACTTTGGGAGGCCAAGGTGGGCAGATTGCTTGAGTCCAGGAGTTTGAGACTAGCCTGGGCAACATGGTGAAACCCTGTCTCCACAAAAAATACAAAAATTAGCCAGATATGGTAGCATGTGCCTGTAGTCCCAGCTGCTCGGAAGGCCGAGGTGGGAGGATCACTCGAGCCCAAGAAGTCAAGACTGAAGTGAGCTATGATCACACTACTACATTCCAGCCTGGGCAACAGAGCGAGACTCTGTCTCAAAAAAATTAAATTTAATTTAAAAAAATGGGCAAAAGCGAGCCCATTTTAGGGGTGTGGTGGCTCCTGGCTGTGATGCCAGCACTTTGGGAGGCCTAGGAGGAAGGATTGCTTGAGGCCCAGAGTTCAAAACCAGCTTGGGCAACATAGCAAGACCCCATCTCTACAAAAAAATTTTTTAAAAATTTTTTAAATAAAAATGGACAGAAGATATTAATAGGCACCTCACCAAAGAAGATATACAGTCAGCAAGTAAGTGCAGATGCTCCTCTGCCTATTGCAGTGGGGTTATGTCCCAATAAGTCCATTGTAAGTGGAAAATATAAGTGGAAAGTATGTTTTCAACTTACAGCATCTTCAACTTATGATGGGATTATCTAGATGTAACCCCATCATAAGTTGAGGAGTGTACTGAATGCATATTACTTTTGTACTATCATAAAGTTGAAACATCTTAAGTCAGAGACTATATGTGAAAAGATGCCCAATATCATGTGTCACTAAGGAATTGCAAATTAAAATGAGATACCATTACATATATATTAGAATGGCTAAAATCCAAGACACTGACAGCATCAGATGCTGTTAAGGATGTAGAACTACAGGAACTCTCATTCATTGCTGGTAGGAATGCAATATGGTACAGTCACTTGGGAAGACATTTTGGTAGTTTCTTACAAAAGTAAGCATATTCTTACCACATAATCTAGCAATCACACTCCTTAGTAATTACCCAAATGAATTAAAACTCATGTCCACACAAAACGTGCACATGAATGTTTGCAGGTCTTTTTTGTTGTTTGGGGGTTTTTTTGTTTTGTTTTGTTGTTTTGTTTTGTTTAGAGACAGTGTTTCACTCTGTCGCCCAGGCCAGAGTACAGTGGCACAATCATAGCTAACTGCAGCCTTGACCTCCTGGGTTCAAACGATCCTCTTGCCCCAACCTCTTGAGTAGCTCGGACTACAGGGGTGTGCCATCACACCCAGCTAATTTTTTTATTTTGTAGAGACAGGGTCTCACTATTTTGCCCAAGCTAGTCTCGAACTCCTGGCCTCAAGTGATCCTCCCGCCTCAGCCTCCCAAAGCACTGGGATTACAGGCATGAGCCACTGTCCAGCCCTGCACAAATGTTTAAAGCAGCTTTATTCAGAATTGCTAAAACTTGGAAGCAACCAGGATGTCTTGCAATAGGTGAATGGATAAACCCGTGGTACATCCAGACCGTGGACTATTATTCAGCACTAAGAAAAAATAGAGCTATCAAGCCACAAAAGACATGGAAGAAACTTAAATGCATCTTGAAAGAAGCCAGTCCGAAAAGGTTACATACTGTATGATTCTAACCCTAGGACAGTAAAAAGATGAGTGGTTGCCGGGCTTCAGGGAAAGGAAGGGAGGGATGAGTCCATGGAAGACAGGTGATTTTGAGGGCAGTGTAACTACTCCTGCATGATACTCTAATGGTGGATGCATAACATTATATACTTTTCAAAACTCATAGAACTGTTCAAGACCAAAAGTGAATCTTAATGTAAACAGTGGACTTAAGTTAATGATAATGTATCAGTATCCATTCACTAACTATAATAAATGTACCACACTAATGCAAGATGTTAATAATAGGGGAAAGTGCCTGTAGGGGAAGGAGAAGGAAATATATGAGAGCTCTCTGTACTTTCTTTTCAGTTTTTCTACAAACTTAAAACTGCTCTAAAACTAAAATATATTAATTAAAAAAAGAAAGACTAAAGAGATTGTTCATCAACACCTAACAAAGTACCTGGCACAGAGCAGACACTCCATAAATGTTTATTGAATAAATTGATAAACAAATGAGTCAACCAGTGGTTCAGCAGAACCCAGCCCCCTGAGTCCCAGTTCAATACTCCTTGTACATCAGAGCTAGAGTAACAATATAGTTTATTGTCCAAACCAGGATATTTGAGAGTGAAATGGGGTACCTTAGGTGTAAATCAGGACTGTTACAGAGATAACCGGAAATCACAAACTGGGAGTCCACAAGCTACATCTCGCCTCCAAAATTGTTTTGTTTGGCCACTCATCTTGATGCCTCATATGATATTCTTTTAAAATGTCAGTCATTTGCCCACATTTAACACAGTGGAAATTGCATAAAAATGTGAAATTTGGACTTCTCTTGGAAAATGGAAGGACTCGGTCCCATGGGGCCCACAGGCCTGCACAGTGGTGAATGGCTGGAGCTGAGCAGCAGCTGCCCACTTTGTCAGCAGGTACCTTCCTCTTTGCCCCAGGCCCCACCAGTCCCTTTTGTAGCTCTTACTCTAGGCCAAGTGAGAGTTTCCATTCACACTGTCTTGGTTTTGTTTTCTTCTGTGGCAGAGTTAAGAAAAAAAGGAAAGTATTTCTTACACTTACGTGATGATTCAGAGTAAGAAAATGAAAAAAGTATCAAGAGGGCCCCTTATGTCTTGCCCCCAGCCTGCTTTACAAACAGTATATTCTTGGCCTCTCTAGGCAATTGAGTCTGCCCCCTATGATCTGAACTTCTTGTCTCCCTAGACCCCAGCCTGTGCTGGCCTTTAGAATGTTCTCGGGCTGCCACCCACTGCTGGAAAAGCTAGATGTGAGGGGAAAACAATGGACGTTATTTAAGCTTGCTTTTCTATTGTTATCCCAATTCAACATTGCTCATCGTCAACTTTTGGTGAAAATTATTTCTGTTGTTTTTCTTTATTGTCTCCAAATGTAACTGGAGAGTGAGGTGGAGCAGCAGAGAGTACAGCACCCACCTTTCCTCCCTGTGAACATGCGTTGTTGGAATGCTTTGACATGGAATTTTGTTCATCCTTGCATTCACTCATTCCCCTAGCTCTGGCTATACTTACAGATGGAAGGACCCTCACTTCACACCAGTGTCCCCTGTAGGTTGTCCTCAGCTGAGGCAACAACACAAGCCACGGTGTGGAAACAGGAAAGCATAGATAGGGCCCATTTACGCTAAGAAGTTGGACTTCATTCATAGGTGGTAGGTCGGGAGCTGCTAAAGTCTTTTTTTTTTTGAGACGGTGTCTCGCTCTATCACACAGGCTGGAGTGCAATGCCACCATCTCAGCTCACTGCAAACTCCACCTCCCAGGTTCAAGCAATTCTTCTGCCTCAGCCTCCCCAGTAGCTAGGGCTGCAGGCACCCACCACCACACCCAGCTAATTTTTTTGTATTTTTAGTAGAGACGAGGTTTCACCATGTTGGCCAGGCTGGTCTTGAACTCCTAACCTCAGGTGATCCATCCGCCTCAGCCTCCCAAAGTGCTGGGATTACAGGCATGAGCCACCACGCCCGGCCTGCTAAAGTCTTTTTGAGCAGAGAAGGAATGTGATCACAGATAGCAACTGTGCAGGGACTAGCTCTAGAAGCAGGAGGACCAGATAAGAGGCTGTCGCAGTGACCTGAGTAACAAGAGGTGTGACTAAAGCATAGACAGTGGAACAGAAAGAAGGGGATAGATTGGAGAGACATCTTGAGGTTAGGCTTCACAACTCATAAGATGTGAAGAAGGTGTGAACTAAGAGATGAAGAATCAAAGATTATCCAGAGATTTTTTTGAGGTTAGGAGGTTGAAACACCAAAAGCATGATCCGAAAAAAGAAAAAAAGTTGATAAGAAATTGGACCTCATCAAAATCAACTTCTGCTTTACAAAAGACCCTGTTAAGAGAATGAAAAGATAAGTTACATACTGAGATATTTGCAAATCATATATCAAACAACAGATTTGTATCTAAAATATATAAAGGGCCGGGTGCAGTGGCTCACACCTGTAATCCCAGCACTTTGGGAGGCTGAGGCAGGTGAATTATTTGAGGTCAGGAGTTTGAGACCAGCTTGGCCAACATGGTGAGACCCCCCTCTCTACTAAAAATACAAAAATTAGTCGAGCATGGTGGCACATGCCTGTAATCCCAGCTACTAGGGAGGCTGAGGTAGGAGAATCGCTTGAACCCGGGAGGCAGAGTTTGCAGTGAGCCTAGATCGCACCACTGCACTCCAGCCTGGGTGACAGAGTGAGACTCTGTCTCAAAAAAATAAAAATTATATATATATATAT
>NW_016808089.1:67614-73008 GCF_001698545.2 Rhinopithecus bieti
TATATATATATATATAGAACTTTCCAAACTCAACAGAAAAAAAAAAAAAATTAGGAAGTAGGCAAAAGACGAGATATGAAAAGGATTTACAGACAGAAAATGAGCACATGGAAAGACGTTCAACATCATTAGCCATTGGGAAAATGCAAATTGAGATCATAATGTGATATCACTATACATCTATCAGAATGGTCAAAATAAAAACCAACACCAGATGCCAGCAAGGATGCTGAGAAACTAAATGACTCAAACATTGCTGGTGGGAATGTAAAAAGGTACCACCAGTCTGGAAAACAATTTGGCAATTTCTTATAAAGCTAACCATGCTACTACCATACCTCCCAGCAATTACTCTGTTGAGCATTTGTCCCAGAAAAAAAATGAATACTATGTTCACACAAAAACCTGTATGTGAATGTTCATCGTGGCTTTGATTCTACAGACAAAAACTGGAAATGACTCAGGTGTCCTTCAGCAGATAACTAGTTAAACAGATTGTGCTACATCCATACTGTGGAGTGCTACTCAGCAAAAAGAAGCAACAAACTTGATACAAACCACAACTTGGATGGATCTTAAGAGCAGTATGCTGAGTGAAAAAAAACCTATCTATCTCAAAAGTTTATATACTGTACGGTTCCATTTCTATAACATTCTCAAAATGACCAAATTTTGGAGAAGGATAACAGATGAACGGTTGTCGGGACTTAGGGATGGTGAGGGAGGAGGGATGGGAGTGACTGTAAAGGAGGTAGAGGCGGGAAATCTTTGTGATAAAATAGTTTCATATCTTGCTTGTGGTTGAGGTTACATGAATCTACACTTGTGATTAAATGGCCTAGAATTATACACTTATACACACACAAATGAGTGCATGTAAAACTAGTGACATCTTAATAAGATCTGTGAATTGTACCAATGTCAATTTCCTGACTTGGATATTGAACAGTAATTATGTAAGATGTTANCATTATTCTGAGTAAAAAAAAAAAAAAAAAAGCCTATCTTAAAAGGTTACAGACTGTTTGATTCCATTTATATGGCATTCTCAAAAAGACAACACTACAGTGATGGAGAACAGATCAGTGGTTGCCAGGTGGTGGGGGAGAAAGGAAGATGTGATTGCAAAAGGATAGCACAAGATTTGAGGGGTTATGGAATTCCTCTCTGTCATGAATCTCTACATATGTTTAAAATCAGATCTGCATGTGCACAAATGTCGATTTTACTGCAGATTAATTTAAAATTAAAAATAAAAGTAGATAGGCAAGGCCGGGCACACCTGTAATCCCAGAACTTTGGGAGGATGAGTTGGGTGGATGAGTTGGGTGGATCACGAGGTCAAGAGATCGAGACCATCCTGGCCAACGTGGTGAAACCCCATCGCTACTAAAAATACAAAAATTAGCTGGGCATGGTGGCACACACCTGTAGTCCCAGGTACTCAGGAGGCTGAGGCAGGAGAATCACTTGAACCCGGGAGGCAGAGATTGCAGTGAGCCGAGATCACGCCATTGTACGACAGCCTGGGCAACAAGAGCAAAACTCTGTCTCAAAACAAAACAAAACAAACAAACAAACAAAACAAAAGATAAGCAAGTAGTTTGTTTCTGATTTGTTTCTTCTTTCTTTCCTTCCTTTCATTCATCCATTCATTCAGCCATTTACTGAGCACCTACTATGAGTGAGGCACTGTGCCAGACTTTGGAGATCAACCAAAAGTAAGACAGCCAGGCCCTGCCCTCAGGGAGCGTTGTTTCTGTTTCAGAGAAGTGGCCAGTAGGATTTGGAGTCCAGTGTTTCTACTTGGGGAAGTGTGGCAAGGGAAAGACTATGGAGGGACAAAGTGAGCAACTTTTCATTCCTAGAGCCCAGTCCTGTAGGATTTCAAATGATCACATTTCCCTCAAAGACTCTTAGGCCTGAGATCAGAGGAAAGCCCCCAATCCGTGTTTCACAGGCACTCACAAGATAAAATGCTAGGAGGGTTATGCCTTGCTAAGGGAAGGAAGAAAAGTTGGGGGTGGGTAGCATGAGATTTGATGCGATTAGTAAAGTATGAACTCTGAAAAGTGTTACGAGAGAGAGAGAGAGAGAGAGAGTGTGTGTGTGTGTGTGTGTGTGTGTGACTTAAAACAGCCATTTGTTTAGCTCATGACTCTATAGATTGGCAATTGAGCTGAGTTCAGCTGGGTGGCTCTTCTGGTTCAAGCTGAATACACCCAATGTCTGCAGTCAGCTGGCTGTCAAAGGCCTCGATCACATGTCCAGTAATTGGCTGGTGGTTGCCTGGGTAACAGGGGTCTCTGGGCCATTTGTTCCTCATCATCCAGCAAGCTATTCTGGTCTTGTTCCTTATGGTGAGGTCACAGAGTTCCCAAGAGCAGCAGAGAACAAGCCCCAAAATATAAGTGCTTTTTTAAAAATAGCTCTATTGGGGTGTAATTCACATACATTACCTGACTTTGAATTTTGTTTTCTCCCCTGTTTGCAGGGAATCTGAAGCATGTGGTCTAGTTGACAGAAAGAGATCAGGTTTCCAGAGCTGAGGAGTGGTGCCTATAATGAAGACAGCGTGTTTATGCAAGCAGTTTGTGGAATTTGTGACTGCAGGGGAAATTTGAAAGAAATTACTTCCTGAAAATTTCCAAGGGGCACCAAGTGGCAGCTGGCTTCCTGGGGTGAAGAGGCAGGTACCCCAGAGTCCTCAACTGGGCCTAGGGGAAGAGGGAGATATCCCGCATTTGGAGTTCTTATTTAAACACACACACACACACAAATGAGTTTTTAATCTTTGAAAATTATTTTAAGCGAATTGGGGAGGGGAGTATTTTATTGTCTTAAATGAAACAGATCAGAAGCTGGATGACAGCAGTCACCAGTTTATAGGGCAGGAGGCAGCTGAGAGGCAGGGTTTGGTCCTCAGGACCATCCAGGTGGAGCTCTGGGAGAGAGGGTACTGATCAGCAGACTGGGAGGTGGGGAGAAGTCCACTGGTGGTGTTTTAGTGTTATGTATCTTTGTTTTTTTTAATAAAATCTTTGAAAACCTACCTCTTTGTCCCATTGTCTTCATTGTAAAGCGCCACTGACAGCACACACAGTTCTGAACTTTTCTTCTCGCTGAAGTGTTAAGAATAACCCTGTTCCTTCCAATCTCTACTCTGGCTCAGCCTGAGAGTCTGAGGAGCTACTGTGTCCCTAGCCCAAGTTCTTGGGACGGAAGGCCAAGCTCTGTGTTGCGCTGGGGCTGTCCATGGTGGGGTAGGAATACTGGCACTGCAGTCATGGAGAGGGGCTTATTGGCATCTTGGGGAGGAGCTGTCCCTGTCCAGGGAGTGATTTAGGGATGGAAAAGTCATGTTGGCATGTCAGATCCAAGAGGAGCACTTCCATGGATAGAAAGGATGCTTCCCAGTCGAGTGTAGACAATTGGCACATAATGAAAGGGGGAGGAAGTTGTAATGTGTGGTGTTACTGCAACCTCTGGGGAGTTGGCAACATGGAAAAATGGGGATGGGGGATAATGAGAGAGATGAGGAAGAGAAAACGAAATGTCATGATATTGTAATTTTATTTACCAAATATTTACGAAGCTCCTTCAACTACTGGGACCGGGATGGGAGACAAGCACACAGCCCCATCCATCCTGGCTGTCTAGGAATTCCCAGACAAGGCAAGGGAGGAGGAAAAGAAGCAGATCCCAACATGTTTCCAGCTCTGTTACCAACAGGAGTCCAGAGCTGTGAGAGCACTAAAGTGGGAGCAACTCGCCCTGCCAGAGAAGCATCCCAGACAGTCTCTAAGAGGGTGATACTTCAGTTGGGCCTCATAGGGTGAGCTGTATTTCCCTAGGCCTCCAAGCAGGGAAAGGGCATTCCGCAGAATGGAGTGGAAAAAGCCTTGAATGTGTCCTGGGATGGGAAAAGCCAAGCTTTTATTAAACAGCATCAAGGCACCTAGTCAGCTAGGAATACCAGTCCCTTCAAATGGTATTCCTAGTCTAATTCTAATTATACACTCTCACACTCTCAGCTTAAGGGCAGTGTAAGCCAGAAACAACAGCAATTTTACTTATACTAAAAAAAAGCGTTTTTTTTTTTTTAAAGAATAAAAGAGTGTGGAAGGGGGGCTGAATGGCGCAGTTCAAGATGAGGGAAGGCCAGGGAAGCAGGCAAACGGGAGCTCTGGAACCATCAGCCTGCAAGAGACCACTCACCAAGGCTTGCCATCTCAAACGCTCCGTTAGCCTGGTTTCCAGTCGCCTATCCCAGTCCTCTCAGGGGGTCCCACCCCCAAAGCTGTCAGTCAAATCCCTGTAAAGGCCTCAGCTCTGAGAAGCAGCCAATAGGTAAACAGTGATAGCAAATTGGTGCCCCATTTTCGTTTCAATGGCCACATCTGGGAAGATATGCTACCCGGTGGGGGAGAGTGGCAGAGGAGGCCAGGGAGCTCTTGCCACTGGGCAGCCCACACTGCCTCTCCTCATCAGGCTGGCACTGCCTGTCTGAGCCCCAGTTCTTGCCTCAGCTCTGGCCGTACAAGTACCAGAGCAGGCTGCTGAACTGACCAACTCCAGGCCTTCCAGAGGCTGGGCCTGCTCCCAAGACAGGGCACCGCCTCAGTGGCCTTCAAGATTCCTTCTCATTGGATTCTTGTGGAAAATTCTACGGGGGAAAAAAAAAATCCATGGATAAAAGCAGGAATTATTTTCAATATTTCAAAATTAACATTGAAATACCCCCCAAGGTAGGCATGGTGTCCACAAAACCAGCAACACAGATTAAAAGTTGTTCCTCCCAGAATTATTGTAAGCACATAGAGGAAAAAAAGACGGAAGGGAAATGTACCAAAACATTAACCGAAGTGGGCTTTTGTGGAGCAGGAAGGTATAAGGATAGTTTTATTTTTCTTCTTTCTACTTTTCAGTATTTCCCAAGTTTTCTCTAGTGGGCACATTTTACTTTAATAATAGAAAAAAATAAATACATAAACCTAAAAAAAAAAGAGTTGATCCGCGGGGAATTGGGGAGGTAGTTACAGATCAAAGTCAGTTCAAGACACCCACTGAGGAAGACTTTGTGCTCACGCCCTGGGGCTGTTCTAATTGCCTGGAAGACCGATCAGCAGGGGCGGGGGCGGAGAGGGGGATGTGGGGGAGGGGGAGGCTTTTTAGATTAGTTGGCTTGAGGGCGGGGCAAATTTGTCCCCACCATAAGCCTGCCTGTCTTCCCTTTGGGAAATTGCTGCTGACCCCGCCACCGCCCACCCCTTGTGTCTGCAAGGGACCAGCCACAATAACTACAATAACAATGGCAAAGCCAGCATTTGCATATGCCCCATTTTACAGATCATTTTCACTTGTGCATCACTAGCCACCCTGCTGGTGGGTATT
>NW_016808089.1:73072-78081 GCF_001698545.2 Rhinopithecus bieti
GAGAGGGGGGTGTGGGGGAGGGGGAGGCTTTTTAGATTAGTTGGCTTGAGGGCGGGGCAAATTTGTCCCCACCATAAGCCTGCCTGTCTTCCCTTTGGGAAATTGCTGCTGACCCCGCCACCGCCCACCCCTTGTGTCTGCAAGGGACCAGCCACAATAACTACAATAACAATGGCAAAGCCAGCATTTGCATATGCCCCATTTTACAGATCATTTTCACTTGTGCATCACTAGCCACCCTGCTGGTGGGTATTCTCATCCCCACTCTATAGATTAGAAAACTGAGGCTAAGAATGATGAAGTAACACGCTCCTTTTTAGGTGGCAGAGCCAGGAAGCAAAACCGGGCTGGAACTGCAAATTCCCTTACTTTTTCCACTGTCCCACACTAGTGCCACTAGAATATTTTAAACTGTGACTTTGAAGTAAGCAACTTTCTTATTGCTTCCAAAGCCCAAGCTGGACCAAGCCACATGCTGCTTCTGGGCCCTCACCATACAGCAGCATTCATTCGTTTGTGTGCTTTTCAGCAAGTTACCTGACCTTTCTGAGTCTGTTTCCCTACCCATAAAATGGGGTGAATAATTCTTGCACCTCATGGGCTATTGTGAGTGGTTGATGAATTACCAGAGGTGGAAGCACTTTGAAAAGAGTGTAAAGTATTCCGGACAGGAGGGCCTGCCTTGGAAATGGGCCAGGGAAGGCTCACCTCTGAGGAAAACCCAGTGCTTATAGGAAACTCACCAGCCCCCTCTGTCTCCAGGGCACTCGCAAGGGCCAAAGAGCTCAAGAGAGAAGTTTAGACTGTCTCCAACTCAAGGGGTAAGAAAATAACCATTTTAAAAAGAATATCTATATTGGATATGCATATATTTGCATAAAACACCTTTGGGAAAATACACAAGAAACTGGGACACCTCAGTTGCCTCCGGGCAAGGGAACCAGGTGGCAAGTGGCGAGTGAGGGCAACCTGCACTCAGTTCCTTTTTGTACCTTTTGAGTTTTGAAACATGTGACTGTATTACCTGGTCCCAAAAAAGTGAATGCATAACATTTTTTTTTAAGTCAATGGGAAATTCCCAAGCCAGTTTACCTTTAGGGAGGATGGATCTGCCTCTGCTGCATTCAATGTTTGCTGTCACAAGACAGCAGTAGTAGTATATTTCTAATAATATATTTAAGAGACTCTTTCTAAGGCAGAAAGACTTCTTTATAAGAAAATCAAATATTGTCATTCAACAAAAAAAGGACAAAGAGGAAGAGGAGAAGGAAAAGAAGGAGGAAGAGAAAAGCAGAAGAAGGAAAGAAAACAACCACATAGACAAGTGTGTTTTGACATCTCTAAGCCCCTATACAGAAGGTTCCTGCAGCTCCTCCTTCTCTGCATTTGCCAGGGGAAGGTCCCCAAACCTCCTGCTCGGTGCTGGGCCCAAAACTGACCAGTAGTGCCTTGGCATGCAACACATGCACTTCAGCCTCAGACTGCCTGGGTTTAAGCCTCTCCCTGTCACTTACTACCTGTGTGACCTTGGCCAAGTAACTCCCTGTCTCTGAGCCTTAGTCTCCTTGTCTATCAAACAGCAACACTTACCTGTACTTACCTCATGGGGGTGGTTGTGAGGGACCAAAGAGGTAATGCAGAAAAGCACGTAGTAGAGCACATGCTACATATTAGTAGTAGACACTGTTCTTGCCCTAAATGTGAACGCATTCTGGGTAAGGAAACTTCCTGGGGTTCCCTGGCTTCAGGAATTACGGAAATGGTATGCAAATTTTTGTGACTGTACATATGTACGTTTTTTTGGGGCATGGAGCCATAGCTATTATCAGATTCTCAACACTCAAAGGAGTTTTGTGATTACAAAAAGGAAGAGATCTACAGATGTAGAGGTAAAGGCAGACATAAATAGAGCTGTCTAAGGCAGGGGCCCCTCACCTCATGATCTATGCACATGCTAGTCCTGCTTGGAATGCTCCAGTCTTCCCTAGACTGGCTCCTTCTCCTCATTCTGTTCTCTGATTCAATTAATACCCTAGGGCCAGGCCCAGAGGCTCACATCAGTAATCCCAACACTTCGAGAGGCCGAGGTGGGACGATTGCTTGAGCCCAGGAGTTCCATACCAGCCTGGCTAACATGGTAAAACCCTGTCTCTACTAAAAATACAAAAATGAGCTGGGCGTGGTGGCACATGCCTGTAGTGCCAACTACTCAGGAGGCTGAGGCAGGAGGATGCCTTGAGCCCTCGAGGTCGAGGCAGCAGTGAGCCATGATTGCACCACTGCACTCCAGCCTGGGCAATGCAGTGAGACCCTGTCTCAAAAAATAATAATAATATGGCTGGATGTGGTGGTTCACTCATGTAATCCCAGCACTTTGGGAGGCAGAGGTTGGTGGTTCACCTGAGGTCAGGACTTCAAGACCAACCTGGCCAACACAGCAAAACCCCGTATCTACTAAAAATACAAAAATTTAGCCAGGCCTGGTGGCGCATGCTTGTAATCATCAGTTACTCAGGAGGCTGAGGCAGGAGAATCACTTGAACCCAAGAGATGGAGGTTGCAGTGAGCCAAGATTGTGTCACTGCACTCTAGCCTGGGTGACAGAGTTAGACTCTGTCTCAAAAAAAAAAAAAAGCCAGTGTGGTGGCTCACGCCTGTAATCCCAGCACTTTGGGAGGCCGAGGAGGATGGATCACCTGAGGTCAGGAGTTCAAGACCAGCCTGGCCAACATGGCAAAACCCCGTCTCTACTAAAAATACAAAAATTAGCTGGGCGTGATGGCGCACGCCTGTAATCCTAGCTACTGGGGACACTGAGGAAGGAGAATCGCTTGAACCCGGGAGGTGGAGGTCGCAGTGATCCAAGATCACGCCACTGCACTCCAGCCTGCTCAACGGGAGCAAGACTCCATCTCAAAAAAATTAAATAAATAAATAAGTAATAATAATAATACTGTGACCACCTTACCCTAACTAAAGCAGCCACCTTGCCCTGGCAATCCCCAGATACCATCTATCATTTATCATTCTCTCTCTCTCTCTCCCCTCTCTCTCTCTCTCAATACATACTTAGAGAATGGTAGAACTATGTAATAAGACAAAGCAATGCCTTATTCTGGGTATTACTAACACAGAGGAGGAGACAGGCAATGTAGACTGGGGCAACCATGTAGGCTACAAGTAAGTGGTGACACTCAAGCTGAATCTTGGGCCAGGCATGGGAGGAAGCATTCCAGGCAAAGGGACTGGAATACATGAAGGCAAGAAGACACATGAAATTTAGGGAAGCAATAAGCAGCTTGGTGTCGCTGGAACACAGGATATTTGACAGTATCCAAGCAAACCAACTGTAAAAAGATGTTATTAAAACAATGAGGGAACACTGGACAGGTTGTGTGAAGAAATTATTGATAATTTTGTTAAGTTTACAATAGCAGCATGGTGGTTATATACATATATATTTTATACCCTCATCTTATAGAGAGATAAAGAGATGTATTTACAGGTGAACTGCATCTGGATACTCCAGAGGAGGAAAATGTATATGGAGGGTGGGGAGGGAGGGGGACGTGGGTGAAAGAAAATTTGAAAATGTTGATCACTGTTAAAGTGGATTGAATGAACGTATGGGAGTTGATTATATAGTCTCCCTGGTTTTGTGGTTTTTAAATTTTCATAATAAAACATTAAAATCTATATTGGTGAGTTGCTGCAAGTAAAGATAGCAGGAACTAGATCACAAAGGGCTTCCTATGCCAGGTTGGGGGGGGTTGGGCTTGAGTCTGCAGGTAAGGAAGCCATCAGAGTTTTAAGCCAAGGAGTGGTCTGATCAGATTTGCATTCTGAAAAGCTCACTCTGGCTACTGTGCGGACAAATAAATAAATAAATAATAAGGAGCCTGACAAGGCCCAGTTGTTTACCTCAGATGGAGTCCTGGCACCTTCCTCCTTTGGCCCACTGTGCCTTTCTCCTAACCACTTACTTGGTAAGAGAATGTGTGCGTGTGTGTGTGTGTGTGTGTGTGTGTGTGTGTGTGTGTGTGTAATGAAATATTTCCCCCCAATATATGCTTCAGGTAAAAACTTTCAAATAATACAGATAATGGTTCCCTCATATCCCTATACTTCAGTGATAACCACTATTGGCAATTTAGTATTTTTCTTTCCAGACTTTTTTTCATTTGCTCCATAAATATTATTGAGCACCTACTACGTGCCACGCAGTGTGCCAGGCACTAGGGTTACATCTGTGTACAAATAGACAACGGTCTCTGTCTCAATGGAGCTGGCATTATGCATATATGACTATTTGACTTTTATGTAAATGAAATGAAACTGTTCTGCAACTTGATTTTTCTTTCACTTAATTATATGCCATGGACAGCTTTCCATATCAATCTAGAAACAGTTACTTTATTCATCTTCCATTACAACATATACCAGACATACCAAAAAGGAAGGCAACCTGATGCTTGAAATGATCCTATTATATGGATGTTTCAAAATTTGTTTAACCTGTCCCCTATCGCTCAACATTCAGAATTTTCTCAATTTTCCTTACGAATAAAAACACTGCACAACAACAACAACCGCTAGAGCTAATAAATGAATTCAGCAAAGTAGCAGGGTACAAGGTTAACAAACAAAAATCAGTTGTGTTTCTATACATCAACAATGAATAATCTGAAAAGGAAATTAAGAAAACAGTTCTGGCCAGGAGCAGTGGCTCATGCCTATAATCCCAGCACTTTGGGAGGCCGAGGTGGGCGGATCATGAGGTCAGGAGATGGAGACCATCTTGGCTAACACAGTGAAACTCTGTCTCTACTAAAAATACAAAAAAGCAGCCAGGCGTGGTGGCACACACCTGTAGTCCCAGCTACTTGGGATGCTGAAGCAGGAGAATCACTTGAACCCAGGAGGCGTGGTTTGCAGTGAGCCGAGATTGTGCCACTGCACTCCAGCCTGGGCAACAGAGTGAGACTCCATCTCAAAAAAAAAAAAAAAAA
>NW_016808089.1:79612-83527 GCF_001698545.2 Rhinopithecus bieti
AAAAAAAAAAAAAAAAAAAAAGGCAAAGAACTTGATTAGACATTTCTGCAAAGAAGATATTCAAATGGGCAACAAGCACATGAAAAGATGCTCAACATCATTTAGTCATTTGGGAACTGCAAATCAAAACCGCAATCACTTGTCAGCTTATACCTATTTGGATCACTATAATCAAAGACAGAAAATAACAAGTGTTGATGAGCATGTACAAAAACTGGAATCCTTGTACCTTGGTGTGGGAATGTAAAATGGTGCAGCCGCAGTGGGAAACAGTTTGGTGGCTGCTCAACAAGTGAAACGTGGAATTACCATATGACCCAGCAATTACTCTCCTAGCTATATATCCAAAAGAATTAAAAACAGGTATTCAAAGAAATATTTGTATATGAATGTTCATCGCAGCACTATTCACAATAGCCCAAAGGTAGCGAAATAAATGCCACAATCTTCTAATAAATGCCCATCAATCGATGAATGGATAAACCAATTGTGACATATGCGTACAAGGGGATATTATTCAGCCTTAGAAGGGAATGGAGCACTGATACTTGATACAGTACTTAGAAACATTATGCTAAGTGAAAGAAGCCAGGCATAAAAGGTCACGTATTGTATGGTTCTATTTACATGAAACACCCGGAATAAGCAAATTCATAAAGACAGAGAGCAGATTGGTTGTTACCAGGGCCTGGGCAGAGGGGAAAATTGGGAGTGACTGCTTAAAGGGTACAGGTTTTGTTTCAGAGTAATGAAAATGTTTTGGAACCAGATAGCAGTGGTGATTACACAACATTGTGAATGTACCAAATGCCACCGAATTTTCACTTCAAAATGGTTAATTTGCTTTTTTATGTTTTAATTGATGTATAAAAGTCGTACATATTTTGGAGGTATGTGTGATATTTTGGTACCTGTCTACAATGTGTAACAATCAAATTAGGGAAACTGGAACATCCATCACCTCAAACATTTATCTTTTCTTTGTACTGGGTAAAACTGTTAATTTTCCATTGTGTGCGATTCACCTCAAAAAAAATTGCAGTGAAGATCCTCTTACCTATACCCTTGCACATTCGTTGCATTATTTCCTCATGATAAATTTGTAGAAGTGAAACTGCTGGATCAAAGGGCATGTAACCTAAACAAACAAAAGAGATGATGGGTTTTGATTCCCGGAAGTGTTGTCCCAATTCACAGCCCCATTAAAGCTGTGTGAATGTGGCTGCCCCCACACCCTCCCTACAACTTCATCTTTTCCCACCTAAAAAGTAAAAATATCTCCTTGTTTGAATTTTCATTTATTTTGTTTTATTAGTGAGATGGGCATGTTTTAGATGCTTAATAGTAAGTTATTATTTAGTTACCTGACTCTTTGACAACAGTCATTGACCTTTCCCATCTCTTCAGGTCCAGCACGCATGACAGACATGTAGTAGGACCTCAGTAAATGCTGGGAGGAATTAAAGGGAATAGCAGTGACTATGAGCCCATCCTAATTTTCCCAGGGGCTCAGGCTAACTCTAGACATACAGTGCAATCCTAACGTATCTTCCCCCAAAAGCTACCTAAATGTCTTTTGAAATTCCCTGTTGGGGCTGGGCGCGGTGGCTCAGGCCTGTAATTCCAGCACTTTGGGAGGCCGAGGTGGGCGGATCATGAGGTCAGGAGTTCGAGACCAACCTGGCCAACACAGTGAAACCCCGTCTCTACTAAAAATACAAAAAATTAGCCGGGCATGGTGGCACATGCCTGTAATCCCAGCTACTCAGGAGACTGAGGCAGGAGAATTGCTTTAACCCGGGAGGCAGAGGCTACAGTGAGCCAAGATCACACCATTGCACTCCAGCTCGAGCGACAGTGCGAGACTCCATCTCATAAACAAAACAACAACAACAAAAAATTCCCTGTTGGGAATCACACTGTGGGCAGCATGGAGGGCATGGGTTTGCACAAGCTGAAAGTAAAGATAAAGGCAGAATAAGAGTGGGAATGAGGGGTGAGCTGGGGAGTGGTACTGATGTGCATATGTGTATGTGAAAGGAGACAGGCTGAAGAGAAACCACAAAATCACAGCTGTAGACTGGTGGGGACAGTGGATGGGTACTGCCATTTCTTAGGCCTACTAATGCCCTGTATCCAGCACTTTTCATCTGCCCTTCCTCCCCTCCACACTGTGGCCATCCTCTCCAGGCCACTCCACTCCCAGGCTGGTGGGCACAACTCACTACTCTGCAGCTTTCTTGCCAGACTGGAATGCTTCCTCCAAAGGCGCCTACCAGTTAGCCCCATAGCACGGTCCTGGGGTTACCAGAGGCTTAAAAGGATAGAGGGTATAGTAGCTCGTGCCTATAATCCCAGCACTTTGGGAGACTGACGCGGGAGAATTGTTTGAGCCCAGGAATTCAAGACCAGCCTGGGCAACATAGCAAGACCCATCTCTACAATAAAATTTAAAAGATATTAGCCGGGTATGGTGGTACATGCTTATATTCCCAGCTACTCGAGAGGCTAAGGTGGGAGAATGCTTGTGTCGAGGAGGTACAGGCCATGGTGAGCCGTGATCACACCACTGCACTCTAGCCTGGGCAATGGAGCGAGACCCTGTCTCAAAAAACAAAATCTCTGCTCTCATGGAGTGTTCACTTTAGTTGGAGAGACAGAGAATAAATACAATACGGCAAGCAGTGGTAAGTACTATGGAGAAAATCAAACAAGATAAAAGTTGAGTGGGACAGGGCTATGTTACAAAGGGTGCCCAGGGAAGGCCCATTTGAGGAGGTGACAGTGAGCAAAAACCTGAATGGCTAGCCAGGTGGCCATCAGGGAAAGAGTGTCCCAGGCAGAGGGAACAGCAAATGCAAAGAACATGAGACAGGAACTGCCTTGTCATATCCAAGAAATGGCGAGGCCAATGTGCATGAAGCTGAGGGAACGAGGGTAGAGAAGTAGGAAATGAGTGTAGAGAAGTAGGAAGGATCAGGTGATGTGGGCCACTGTAAGAACTTTGGCTTTTACCCTGCATGGGATGGAGAGCCATTCGACACTCCTGAGCAGAGGGGACAGGACCCCTCTGGCTGCTGTGTGAGGAACAGGGGCCAGAGGCTAGAGAGCAAAGGGACTGGTCAGAGGGTGGCTACAGGGAAGAGATGAGAGTGACTCAGGCCAGGGTAGTGGCTATGGAAGTGGTGAGGAGTGGTTTGGATTTTGGCTGCATTTAAAAAAATTTTTTTAGAGACAGGGTCTCGCTCTGTCACCGAGACTGGCGTGCAGTGGTGTGATCACAGCTCACTGTAACCTTGAACTCTTGGGCTCAAGTGTTTCTTTTTCCTCAGCCTCTTGAGTAGCTAGGACTATAGGCAAGAGCCACTGTGCCTTGTTCATTCTTTTATTTTTATTTTTTACAGCCTGGGTCTTGCTACATTGCCCAGGCTGGTCTCCAACTCCTGGCCTTGAGCAATCCTCCTGCCTCAGCCTCCCTAAGTGTTAGGATTACTGAAGTGAGCCACTGCACCTGGTCTCTGGTTGTATTTCAGAAACAGCCAACAGAATTTGCTCATCAGTTGGATCTAGGGGGAGAGAGAAAGAAAAAGATGAAAGCAAGGTTTTGGGCCTGAGAAACTGAGTGAACAGAGGTGCCATTTACTGAGTTTGGGAAAATGTGCAGGGAAACAGGGGGATCAAGAGCCCTTATGGGGCCATGTTCAGGGCAGAGACCTGGGAGCCCTCCAGGAAGCCTACAGCTGGCTCGCTTGCTCACTGGTGGGGATGGAAGATGGAGAGAGAAAGTTGAGGCAATGAGCATGCTTTACAGAGTAACCGACTGTACCAGGCTCCACGCTTATCTGCCCACATCACCTTTAGTGACCACAATATAAACACTGAATTTCTTTTTTTTTTTTTTTTTTTTTTTTTTTT
>NW_016808089.1:83790-93406 GCF_001698545.2 Rhinopithecus bieti
TCGCTGTGTCGCCCAGGCTGGAGTGCAGTGGCGCGATCTCGGCTCACTGCAAGCTCCGCCTCCCGGGTTCCCGCCATTCTCCTGCCTCAGCCTCCGAGTAGCTGGGACTACAGGCGCCCGCCACCTCGCCCGGCTAGTTTTTTGTATTTTTAGTAGAGACGGGGTTTCACCGTGTTAGCCAGGAGGGTCTCGATCTCCTGACCTCGTGATCCACCCGCCTCGGCCTCCCAAAGTGCTGGGATTACAGGCTTGAGCCACCGCGCCCGGCCTAACACTGAATTTCTTAATGTGGCATCCAAGTCTGGCTCCTGCAAACTCACGGATCCCATCCTGTGCTGTTTCCTAGCTCCCATCAGCACCTTTGTCCATGCTGTCCCCAATACCCGGGAAATGCTGATCCTCAGCTCAGATGTCACCTCCTGTCTCGCACTTCATTTTCAGGCCTGCTTTTCTATCTCCCACACTATATTGGGAACTCCTTGAGGGTTTAGGTGGTGCCTTGGTCCCTCTGAGGCCTTGGTGACTGAAGAAGGGCCATGTAGGGGCTCAGCTCACATTTGTGGCCTGAATGAAAAACGGTGTGGGAAGAACAGCCAGCCCTGAGCCCACCCCGGTGGGTGTCATATGTGACAATGACGCCCACCCCGGTGGGTGTCATATGTGACAATGAGGAAAACAGGGCCAAAGAGGTGAAGTCAGGCTTGGAACTGGACTCAGATTGAAAGGCTGACTCCATCCCCCAAGCAGCAGGGAAGAGGAGTCAGGGAAGAGTAATTACTTACATGTGCACAGCACTTGAGAGTTTATAGCCATAGACGTTATGTCATTCAACCCTGGCACAACATGACATAGGCATTCTTATTTTCCCCTGACATGTAAGGAAACTGAGGCCCAAAGAGCCAAAGTCACTTGCCCAAAGACAAAGCTAGGAAGTGGCAGCCTCAGGACTTGAACCAGGGTCAGTTTGATGGTGGAGCCCTGTGCTCTCACTATCAGACTAGGCCACAGCTGGAGCTGAGAGGGAGAGTGGCCAGTTGGGGCCGGCAGCCCTTTCCCCCTCCCTACCTATTCCTGTTGGGTTTCAGCTGTTGGTAGCACGAATTGGCATTTACTAATCCCCTCGGACCATTCAAGGCCAGGACGAGGCAGCCTGAGACACAAACACAGCAGAGCATCATCCATATTCCAGACTCCAAAGGTCACACTTGGGAGAGACTTGAAAAAAAAAATGCAAGTGCAAAGAAAGGCCATGGGAACTTTCCTCCCCTGGAACCCCAGGAGCTCTTCAGAGGCAAGCCTCCCCACCTTGGACCTGCTGAGGGTCTACTCTGCCTCTAGAAGAGGGCAGTTTCCTCCCCGTATTCCTGCAGCCAAAATCTCCCTTGAGAAGTCTCTTGCGGGGGCCATGCCTTCTTTCCGGTTGGGCGCTGGGCCTGGACAGCTCCTGGCTGGCTGCAGCTGGGCCCTCGCACCTGTCGGTCCAGCTCCCCTGCTTCACAAACACACGCCCCCGCCGAGCTCAGTGCTGCTTCCAGATGGCTGGTCACTTATGCCTTCACCCCACTTTGGGCCTTTTTCTTTCTCATTTGATTTCTTTTCCTTACCTTGTTTTCTTCCCAGGCTTCTGCGTATTCTTTCCCTCCACCTCCCCCATGCCCCCCCATTGTTATCTTTCTCTCCCTCTGATTGGTGCTCCTTTCTCTCTGCATTGAATACATTTCTTTCTGCTCAGGTCTGTCTTTTTTACCCTGACTCCAATCCATCCAGGTATCAATACAGCACTAACTTTCTATTCTGTAACAGTGAGTGACAAGTTTGGATAAGGTCATCTCTCCAGTCCCTACCAGCTCTGACATCCAGTTTTGAGGAAAGGTGAGAACCTGAGGGCAAGGAGATGGGGTACACAGTCACAGATTGGGGAAAGAAAGACTGAACCCAGAAGAACGGATTAAAATGGCAGCATCCTCACTTGCTAGCTGTCTGACCTCAGCAAGGCCATCTCACCTCTCCAAGCATCCTTCCTTCATCTATAAGATGTGATCAGGAGCCGGGCACTGTGGCTCATGCCTGTAATCCCAACACTTTGGGAGGCCAAGGTGGGTGGATCACTTGAGGTCAGGAGTTCAAGACCAGTCAGGCCAACATGGTGAAACCCCATCTCTACTAAAAATACAAAAAATTAGCTGGGCACGGTGGTGCGCACCTGTGATACCAGCTACTCGGGAGGCAGAGCAGGAGAATTGCTTGAACCCAGGAGGCGGAGTTGCAGTGAGCAGAGATGGCGCCACTGCACTCCAGCCTGGATGACAGAGTGAGACTCCATCACCACACACAAAAAAGAAAAAGTCATCAGGGAAGACCTGATAGTAACAGAGACAACATTCCAAGGAGTGAGGAAGCCATGTGAGAATTGACTTTGCTCATGGATGGGAAAGGCCCTTATGAACTATAAGGGGCAGGTCCTTACTGGCAACGGGTGTTACTTAAGGGACAGTGAGGCCCAGTGGTCACCAGCAGAGGCTCTGGGGCCAGTCAGCCTGGTTAAGATTCTCGGCCCAAAACATACAAGGTGTATAACCTTGTCAAGCTGCCTAATATCTCTGTGCCTCAATTTCCCTATCAGTAAAATACAGATGAGGTAATAATAGTACTGACCTAACACCTGAGGTTGTTGGGGGATTTAATGAGAGAATAAGCACAGAGCACTAAGAACAGAGAGGATCTGTCACCTAATAAATGTTCAGTGACCATTCCCACTGATGTTATTATTTAGAGCTAGTAGAAAGAATACTCCCTTGAGGTGGCCACTGCAGGAACCTAAGCAAGCCATGTGGTGACCCAGACTCATCTCTTTGCAAGGCCTCAAAGTCTGTTTGTGCAGGTTGTGCCCTGAAATTCAGCTTGTGTTCCTCTTGCAAAGCCATGGGCCCAGGGGTGAGAGTTGTGCAAAGCCCAGAGGAAGCAGCACCTGGTTCTAATTGCTCCTCCCAGAGGAGGCGCCTTTTTGTAATTAGTACAAGCAGACTGTATGTGCTAGCTGAGGCACTCTCCCTGCCTCTAGGCAGGAAAGTGTTACCTTGTATAACCAGGCCTGTGGTCCTCTCGGCTTGCCTGGCAGCAGAGTCTGCACCTTGATCCCCTGAGATACCCCAGATCCTCAATCCATCTCCAACACTGATCTTGTCCTCAGCGGGACAAGTCTCTGTGGCTGTGGGGATCCATGGAAATATTTCCAGTCCCACAGTTTGTGCATGCGAAATGACTCCTAACCACGTTCACTCAGCCATGTTTGTCTGGGCCAGCCCCCCAGCCCCAAAGTTAAGGGCCAAGAGAAGCAATAGGGGCCAGTGGTCCAAGCTGGGAGACTTCTCCATGCCAGTGGAGACTCTGACTAAGGGCAAAGTGGGATCCATGGATGAATGGAAGTGTGAGGCCTCAGCTGAGATGAGATTGGGAGGCTAGGAGAGCTGGGCCCCAGGAAAAGGGAGTCCAGGGAGATGCTGGTAGCGTGGAGATGAGACTCAGGGCAAAGGGCTGTAAAATCTCTCAGGTCTTAGGCCAAGGGAGCAGTTTCAGCCTCCTGTTGCAGGGAGCAGGGCCAGACTGAAGTGGCCTCACCTTTTTAAGGATAAAGTAAGCTGGGAGACACTGTGCTGGCCTGACAACGGCGTGTCGCCAAAAAAGGAGAGCAAACAAGACCCCAAAGGCCTGTGTTCTAGAAGCTAAAGTGAAACCAGGGAAGGCCTGGCATGCTTGAGGCCTAGCCAAATGTATTTAGCAACGTGAGATGAGGCCCCTGTCACTCCCTGGCATGGAGAAATTTATGGACTGAGATCCTCTCACACTGCCCTTTAGAGATTTGAAGCACGTGTCCATGATTGTGCTGAGCTGGAGGGACTGGAGAGGGGAGAGGGATGGCTACAGTGAAAAGCCACTGTCCCCCAGGCCCCTCGAGGAGAAAGCCCCTCTCTGTGCCATGGAGAGAGGCAGGGGAAAGTTCCCCACAGTTTGGCTGAAAGTCATCCTGCCGATTGCTCTTTTTGACACAACCTCACTTTCTTTCCAGTCCTATATTCCTGGCTGTGTGTGAGCTATTTCCACTTGGATGTTCTGCCAACAGCTTAAACTAAACATGCTTAAAGCAGAGTTTCTCTTCCCCCACAAAGCCTCACACCTTCCCAAGGCCTCCAGCCTCACTGCTGACACCCGAACAGCCCAGGGCCAGGCCTGCCTGCTGCTTCTCTTTCTCCTCCCCACCAGCACCTCTCTCCCTCCCTGCCTTTGAACCCCGGACTTCTCCCTGGGTAAAGTTTTCAGAGTTATCTTTGCTGCTGTCCTCTCCCACCTGCACCTCATCCCTGGAGATTGCTGCCCCAGCCCCTAACTGGGCTTCCCCCTCAAGAGCTCTCCCTAGATCTGGGCCACGCATCCATTCTGGCCATATGTGTTGACTACTTACTGCAATGGATGTGGTGAACCATCCATTCTAGAAGAAAGAAAAGCATAGACACTGATAACAGGGGGGTACCGATAACAGGGTAGCCTAGTGGGGAATGTTTGGCCTCAGGAGTGAGTCAGACCTGGCTGTGAATCCCAGCTCTGCCACTTAACCCTTTGTGTCATCTTAGGCTTGTTTCCCCTCACTGTGCCTCGATGCCCTTCTCCCTAAAATGGGGATGATAGCCTTGACTGGCTAGGGTTCTTATGAAGTTGAATGCCAGAAGGGGGCACAGAGAAGGGGCATACACTGGAATGACATCCCTGAAGGCTGGAGTGGGCAGAGCTGTGAAGATGGCCCCTAAGGATTCAAGAGACCGGGTGGCCTGAGCTGTTTGTGTATTTGCGGTTTTCCCATTATGCATAAATAACAGGAAATCAAGGAGGGAATCAATTCAACTAGACCCAATTCTTGGCCCTTTCCAAACTTCCCCCACCCCATGTGTAAACAGGAAACCAGGGCTAGAATCTACGAAGCTGATTGGGGTGCCCAAGGATGCCCTGTGATCACTCTGCTCTCTTCTCAATTTTCTGTTTCTCCAGGCCCATTCACCTAGTAACTGATCTTGTTCCCCTTCTTCTTCAATTCATCTTGTCTTCTCTTGTTTTCTTCTTCTTCCTTTTTTTTTTTTTTTTTAAACACAGAAGCAAAAGTGAGTGCCTGTCCAAGCCTGCTGGCCTGGGTCAGAGGAATTCGGCCGCTCCCTCCAGCGGAGCGGCCAGGCCCAGGCGCTCACTGGGGCTGGCAGGGGCAGGCGCAGAGCCGCCCAGGCGCTCACTCAGGCTGGCAGGGGCAGGCGCAGAGCCGGGAAGGCTCCAGCACCTTGCTCCGAGGGGCTGGAAAGCACTACAGACGTTAGCTCATCACTCCCTGGCAGAGGCTGACCCATCTGCTATTCTCACTAGCATCTTCCAGATGGGGAAATGGAGGCACAGGCATACTCACAGTGGCTGCAGACTCACAGGATCCTAAGGGGGCTTCTGGGCAGAGTCTTCACATGGAGCAAGAGGAAAAGGGACACCAGGACTTCCCCTAAAACTGTGGTGCTGGCTGAAGTATCTAAAGGGGACACTGGGAAATAACGGGGGTGGAAGGGGGAGGGAGGGCAGTTAGGACCCACCATCTCCCAGGAACCCACACGTGACAGGGGCCCCAAAGAGTTGCAGCTCCACTCAATAGCCCATCAGGAAACACTAGCCACTCTTACTGAGAAGCATCTGCAGCACACAATACCTCTGGAGTAAGAGGAAACTGAGATGAAGTTTGCACGGCCAGACAGCTGAGGGTTAACTAGGATGCAGTTGGGTTGATTATTATGTTTCCCTCCTAGTGCTTTTCTGTTATCTGCAAATTCTGCGCAGTGAACAATTACATTTATAATCAAAGTGTTAATTTTTAAAATTATTTTAAAGAGCAGCAGCAACTGGGATATGTACAAGAGCCCTGGGCTCTTGGAATTGGAACTGGAGTATGGAGACCCAGTCTCACCTCCCAGTTGTGTGACAGGTCTAGTGACTTCGCCTCTTTGAATCTCAATTTTCTATAAAATAGAGATAACTGACCCCACAGGAGTAGCATAAGATTAAAAGAGAAAATGTATGTGAAAAATAGTTGTAAAAAATTTATTATGGAAATTAAAAAACATGTACGTGAGTAAAGAACACATTATAGGCTAGCGCGGTGGCTCACACTTGTAATCCCAGCACTTTGGGCGGCCGACGCAGACAAATCACTTAAGTTCAGGAGTTCAAGATGTGGGCAACATCATGAAACCCCATCTCCACAAAATAAATACCAAAAATGCAAAAACACAAAAAATTAGCTGGGCATGGTGGCACACGCATGTAGTCCCAGGTACTCTGGAGGCAAAGGTGGGAGAATCGTTTGAGCCCAGGAGGCAGAGGTGGCAGTGAGCCAAGATCGCACCACTATACTCCAGCCTGGGTGCCAGAGTGAGACCCTGTCTCAAAACAAACAAACAAACAAACAAACAAACAAAAACACATTATAATGAAGCCATCTTCAACAATTATCATCTTATTTAATCTATATCCCCATCTACTTCCCCTACCTTCAACTGGAATGTTTTAAAGCAAATTCCAGACATGCCCTTTTTTCCATAAAACTTCAGTACTGAAGTACTTTGTACTTTTTTTCACAATTAAAAATTAATACAAGATGACTGTAGAAAATTTGGAATAAAGAAATCATGTATGAAGAGAGAAACAAAAATCACGTCCAATCAACCTCAATCACCCCAGAGAACACATTTTGGAGTAGTTATTTTTTATATACATAATTGTTTTTTAACAAAGGGGAATCATATTGGAATAATATTTTGAGGTAGTTTTAATTTAAATTGTAAATAATAAAAGCAATTACAGAAAAAAGAAAAGAAATTACTCACCATAATTCCCCTTACCACCTACATAAAAACTGTTAATATTTTAGATACTTTCTCTTATTTTTTTCAACTTACATTTCCATATCTTAACCCAAGTGGGATCTACCTCCTTGATTATGACTTCAAAATATAATCGCTTTAATTGGGTAGAAAGTAAATATAAATCATATTGCAGAAAATAAGAAAGCCAAAATAAAAATATTGTCATAACTCACTACTCCAATTAAATCACGTTAAACACCAAAAATTGTTAACAGTGATTATAATTTGAGTAAGTGGGAATGGATTTTTTTCCTATACCCAACATAAATATTTAACAAAAGTGGAACATAATTTAGGAGTTGTATTAACTATAAACATATTGTATTTATAAGAATAAATTTGCATAATATGGGGAAAAAGAGAAAAAACCACTCATATCCCTAGCCCATTTTACTGGCACTGTTAATCATTTTGGTATTTCCGCAGACGGGGCCCTTCCCTGTACATATCATAACATTTGGAAACATAGTGAGTATTTAATTTTGTTCCTTTGTGCCCTTTGCAGCTTGGCATCATATGATGGTCAAACTTTGTACTTCAGCATTTTATTTCATATTTTTGTTAGAATATTTTTCTTGAATAAGAAACAAACCAGGGATTGGTGTGTGGTTGTGGTGTGTCAAGGTACTAGAACCCCCTACCATAGACATTAGTGTCCTTTCATTTTCACTATTATGCAACAATCTGCCTGTAAATATTCTTGAATAAAAACCTCGGTTTTTAAAGTTTTGCTACACACATATTGAAGCATAATTTCGGAGACCCACTCTGTAATTTATAGGCGACCTGTAAGAAAAGTGGTCACCTTTTTTGGTCCCAACTTACTCCATCATATTGCAGGCAGTCCTTGGTTCCTGGAGGGTGGATTTTATAGAAGAAATCTCATTTTCTCTCTCCTTCTCCCCCCTGATTATAAGACCCTTCCTTCATTCTCAGCTGGTGTATAAATTAATCAGTCCCAGCCAAAGTATACTGAACCTGAAGGTGCGAGCTAGAGGTAGGGACGGGAGGTGAAAGGAAAATAATCAGAAGGCCCAGTACGATAACAGCATTTACTGGCCATTTACTACACTGCGGGCACCAACCAGGCTAAGCAACCCCCACAGAGTAGGTACCATTGTTATCTCCATTTAACAGATGGGAAAACTGAAGCCCAAAGCATCAAGCCATTGGCCTAAAACTTCGCCGCTAACAAATGGCAAAGTAGGAATTTAAACCTAGGCCGACTGACCCCTGAACCTGCACTCTAGACAGCCAGGCTCCTTACGCTCCTAGGCAGCAGGGATTAGGGCTGAGGGTAGAAACTTTGCAGCCAGCCTGACCCAGATTCAAACACTCAGCCACGTGGCTATGTGAACTTGGGCAATTCCCCGAGGAGGCTCTGTTTCACCTTTGGTAAACCCTACCTCAAAGGGCTGTCCTGGGAATTAAATGAGATGATGGATGGGGAACATGCCAGGCCCAGTGCTGGCGCACAGAGGTTCTCGGTAGGTGACCATCCCTGTCCTCTCCTCGCTTCGCAAGCTCGCGGTCTAGTTGCCAAGTTGGAGATAAGAGTTCAGCGGAGAGCTCTGAGCTCTGCTGGAGCCAACGGGGAAGTCAGGGATCAGAGCATTTTTGCCGAGAAATGCAAATGTCTCCTTTGCTCCCTCTCAGCCTCTGCAACTAACCTTCTCTCCCATCTCCCCAAAAAGGAAAGGGGTGGCTTTTGTGCTCCAAAGCTGAGTGCTTGAAGCCCCTCTCTTTCCTGCTCCCCAGGAGGTGAGCAGTGGAGATGACAGGAAGTCACCAGGCGGGAGACCCTTTCTGGCATGTGGGCACAGAGAAATGTGGTGGAGGGCGCTCCTTTCCCTGCCCTTCAATGGTCCGGATGGGGGAGGGGGCTGGCTGTTGAGCAACTGCTCCGGAGACACTCCAGAAGCCGAGATGAACATATGCCTCTTTCTAACAATTGGCCTGGGAGCCATCCAATAGATGGAGGGCGGATCCACACCTCCCGGATCCGGAGCCTGCAGCCGAGAAGCTGCCGCTGTTGCCAGACCCGCTCCCGAGCCAAGCCGGGGCTGACCGGGAGAGTGGGTCAGGGGTTCAAATTAGTAACACGCAATTCGAAAGCCTAGAGTCGCTCATTCTCCACCACTTAGTTTTCGCATAAACATTTTTTTTTTTCATCCCAGGCAAACACCAAGAGGACTTGGTGTATTTCACACGCGGTTTGCGGTAAGGCTTTAGGGTGCCGACAGATCCCGCCTTTTATCAGAGGGAGACTAGGCAGGGCCCACAATCTTGCAAGCAAAGTGAGAAAGTGCAGCGAAGATGTGTGGGGTGTGGCTGCTACCGGAGTTTGTGTTGGGACAGGGTAAGTGAAAAGGCTGGAGCTGTGCAAGGCAGCTTTGAGGGCTAGGGAATGGGTTTACCTGGCGACCAAGGCACTCGCCCAAGCTTCCTCCAGATGCAGAGGAAGGGCCTTGATCCGTCTCTCCATTTGCTTCCTATCTTTGTGTCAGTAAGCCGGTCAGTCCGTCAACAAACAGAACTTTGTTAGAAGAGCAAATGCAGGGCACTTGGGGCTACTAAAAAAAGAAAAGAGACCTTCAGGTCTTCAAATCCAATTAAGAAGACAGAACACATACATAGTGAAAATGACTTCGTGACATTCCCCCCCCCCCCCC
>NW_016808089.1:93621-95204 GCF_001698545.2 Rhinopithecus bieti
CCCCCCCCCCCCCTTTTTAAACATCAGGACCTTTTCTTGACGAGTATGTTTTATAAACAGTGTAAACTGAGTAGTTGTTGCTGGAAGGCAGCAAAAAAAGAGCGGCAGGGAAGGGGGGGGCGGTGATAGAGGGGTAATCCTGATGGCCTTCCTGTAAGAGGTAAGATGGGAATTTCTTGGCCACAAAGAACCCGAATTGAGATGAGGGAGAAGACCCAGACCTCTTTCCAGTAAGAATTTGTAAGACAACATCTCTACCCAAGAAAGACGAACTCCGAATGCAAAACGTTATTCTTGCTAGACGGGAATGATTTTATAATCATAATAAAACAACCTGACATCGTGGGAAGACAGGAGGAATCTCCGCGAACCCTAGGACAAGCTCTTCGTACCCCGTTGCCTACTGTTGGCTTTTCGGCGAGCCTCGTGAGCTGCACCTGGCCCCACAGTCCGGGAGAGTAGCATTTCTCCGGGTCGCATCCTGCCAGCCTCCTGCCCTGGATGACCACAGAACAGAAACCCTCCAACCCAACCCCAGCTCAGGACTTCGAGGAAAGCCACCGCTGCCATATAGGCCCTCCATGCGACTCTGCCCAAACTCTGGCGACTTTAAGAGGAAAAGGAACCCCAGCCTCAGCTCTTCAACGAGTGAGATAGTACAGCCCTCAAAAGGCCGACAGGCTCCAAGAAAGCCCTGCAGAAAACTAGTGACCATTCCCCCGTCCCGTGTGCGCCCCTCTCTTCCAGGTCACTCCTTGAGCCCACAGCTCTCTCCCAAAACCCCTGAAGCCCGTTTTGGCCCCCGACTAGATTTAGGTCAGAAAACAGACACTAACGGCTCTCCTTTGCCTCAGTGAAATTACTAAGTGGAATTTATTGGGCAGGTCCACGCAGGGCGGTGGGGAGAGCCGGTGTCCCGGGCCGTGGCCCCCGATAGCTTTAGAAGCCGGGCACCGGCCAGGGCTCCGGGCGAGGGGTGCCATAACCCGGACTCGCCAGCCCCACCCCGGGAGCCGTGGCCGGTCCACAGGGCTGCCGGACCCGCGTGGCCGCGTGGACTCCGTTCCCCAGCCGGCCCTTCGCTTTCACACGATCCGCGGTGACTGCACCAGCTCGAGCGCCTTTAAAGGGCCACACACGCCAGCCGCTGCTATAAAAACGTTCCCGGCCACACAGCTGCAGAAGGGGCACCGCTGAGCTGTCGAGAGGAAGCTCGCTCTGCCCGGCAGCCCACTTGTAGCCCGCCGGCTAGGGGCCGTTCTCGGTGAGGAGGAAGAGAGCAGCGGACGGCACTGCACTCGCGCGGGCCCTCCGTGAGTATCCAGTTCAGATTTTGCCACCAACTCGCCCATGAGCCAGGACATGTGCTAATAATGCCCTAAGCCGGTTATAAAGACGTGGAAATTGGGGGGAGAAAAAAAAGGGGGGGAAAAAGGGTCTGTCCTTCCTGGGATTCCTAGCCGAGGCCAGTCTGCTGCCGTGTGCGTGTGCGTCAGGGCTCTCCGGGCGGCAATGGGGGCTTGAGAGCCGGGTCCCCAGCGCCGGGAAAGGAGCGCGGTGGCCGCCACCGCCCCGGAGTCCGG